>NC_061514.1:211386485-211521518 GCF_022539505.1 Lolium rigidum
CGTCTCTCCTTCGGACTTACGGAAGCTTCGTGAGAAAATAGGCCTCCGGGCTTTTATTTCGTCCAATTCCGAGAATATTTCTTTACTAGGATTTCTGAAACCAAAAACAGCAGAAAACAGACAATCGGCACTTCGGCATCTTGTTAATAGGTTAGTTCCGGAAAATGCACGAATATGATATAAAGTGTGCATAAAACATGTAGATAACATCAATAATGTGGCATGGAACACAAGAAATTATCGATACGTTGGAGACGTATCGGCATCCCCAAGCTTAGTTACGCTCGTCCCGAGCAGGTAAAACGATAACAAAGATAATTTCTGGAGTGACATGCCATCATAAACTTGATCATACTATTTGTAAAACATATGAAGTGAATGCAGCGATCAAAACAATGTGTATGACATGAGTAAACAAGTGAATCATAAAGCAAAGACTTTTCATGAATAGCACTTCAAGACAAGCATCAATAAGTCTTGCATAAGAGTTAACTCATAAAGCAATAATTCAAAGTAAAGGTATTGAAGCAACACAAAAGAAGATTAAGTTTCAGCGGTTGCTTTCAACTTGTAACATGTATATCTCATGGATATTGTCAACATAGAGTAATATAATAAGTGCAATAAGCAAGTATGTAAGAATCAATGCACAGTTCACACAAGTGTTTGCTTCTTGAGGTGGAGAGAAATAGGTGAACTGACTCAACATTGAAAGTAAAAGAATGGTCCTCATAGAGGAAAAACATCGATTGCTATATTTGTGCTAGAGCTTTGATTTTGAAAACATGAAACAATTTTGTCAACGGTAGTAATAAAGCATATGCATCATGTAAATTATATCTTATAAGTTGCAAGCCTCATGCATAGTATACTAATAGTGCCCGCACCTTGTCCTAATTAGCTTGGACTACCTGGATTATCACCGCAATACATATGCTTTAACCAAGTATCACAAAGGGGTACCTCTATGCCGCTCTGTACAAAGGTCTAAGGAGAAAGCTCGCATTTGGATTTCTCGCTTTTGATTATTCTCAACTTAGACATCCATACCGGGACAACATAGACAACGAGATAATGGACTCCTCTTTTAATGCTTTAAGCATTCAACAACAATTAATTCTTTTCTCATTAGAGATTTGAGGATGTTTGTCCAAAACTGAAACTTCCACCATGAAACATGGCTTTAGTTAGCGGCCCAATGTTCTTCTCTCACAATATGCATGCTCAAACCATTCAACTCGGTGTAGATCGCCCTTACTTCGGACAAGACGAACATGCATAGCAACTCACATGAAATTCAACAATGAGTTGATGGCGTTCCCCAGTAAACATGGTTATCGCACAACAAGCAACTTAATAAGAGATAAAGTGCATAATTACATATTCAATACCACAATAGTTTTTAAGCTATTTGTCCCATGAGCTATATATTGCAAAGGTGAATGATGGAATTTTAAAGGTAGCACTCAAGCAATTTACTTTGGAATGGCTGGAAAATACCATGTAGTAGGTAGGTATGGTGGACACAAATGGCATAGTGGTTGGCTCAAGTATTTTGGATGCATGAGAAGTATTCCCTCTCGATACAAGGTTTAGGCTAGCAAGGTTGTTTGAGGCAAACACAAGGATGAACTAGTACAGCAAAACTCACATAAAAGACATATTGAAAGCATTATAATACTCTATACCGTCTTCCTTGTTGTTCAAACTCAAAACTAGAAATTATCTAGACCTTAGAGAAACCAAATATGCAAACCAAATTTTAGCATGCTCTATGTATTTCTTCATTAATGGGTGCAAAGCATATGATGCAAGAGCTTAAACATGAACACAACAATTGCCAAGTATCACATTACCCAAAACATTTATAGCAATTACTACATGTATCATTTTCCAATTCCAACCATATAACAATTTAACGAAGGAGAAACTTCGCCATGAATACTATGAGTAGAAACCAAGGACATATTTGTCCATATGCTACAGCGGAGTGTGTATCTCTCCCATAAAGTGAATGCTAGGATCCATTTTATTCAAACAAAACAAAAACAAAGACAAACCGACGCTCCAAGAAAAAGCACATAAGATGTGGCCGAATAAAAATGTAGTTTCGGGGGAGGAACCCGATAATTTGTTGATGAAGAAGGGGATGCCTTGGGCATCCCCAAGCTTAGACGCTTGAGTCTTCTTGATATATGCAGGGGTGAACCACCGGGTGCATCCCCAAGCTTAGAGCTTTCACTCTCCTTGATCATGTTGCATCATACTCCTCTCTTGATCCTTGAAAACTTCCTCCACACCAAACTCGAAACAACTCATTAGAGGGTTAGTGCACAATATAAATTGACATATTCAGAGGTGACACAATCATTCTTAACACTTCTGGACATTGCATAATGCTACTGGACATTAGTGGATCAAAGAAATTCATCCAACATAGCGAAAGAGGCAATGCGAAATAAAAGGCAGAATCTGTCAAAACAGAACAGTTCGTATTGACGAATTTTAAAATGGCACCAGACTTGCTCAAATGAAAATGCTCAAATTGAATGAAAGTTGCGTACATATCTGAGGATCATGCACGTAAATTGGCATAATTTTCTGAGCTTCCTGCAGGGCAGTGGGCTCAGATTCGTGACAGCAAAGAAATCTGGAACTGCGCAGTAATCCAAATCTAGTACTTACTTTTCTATCAACGGCTTAACTTGGCACAACAAAACTCAAAACTAAGATAAGGAGAGGTTGCTACAGTAGTAAACAACTTCCAAGACACAAAATAAAAACAAAGTACTGTAGGTAAAAACATGGGTTGTCTCCCATAAGCGCTTTTCTTTAACGCCTTTCGGCTAGGCGCGAAAGTGTGTATCAAGTATTATCGAGGGGTGGTGCATTCTCAGCGAGGTGTGGAGTTTTCTCAACTAGGCATATTATATTAGATACATAAGTTTTAGCATCTCCCTTTTCATTAGTCTTAGGTGTGCTACTCTCATCAAACAAATTTTCTGGAACAAGCCAAGCATAATTATTTTCTAGTGCATCATTCATAGCTAGGAGCTTGCATGGTATTGGTGCTTTGATCTCCCCACCATCATCAATATTATTAGTGTATCTTATTCTATCCATATCCATCTTTTCAAGGAGACTAACAAAATTAGTAGGAGAACCAAGCATATTAAATTTAGCAAAGACCTTTCTAGCTTCTCTTGCTAGACCACCAAATTCTCTAAGAAGGGTTTCTAAAACAAAATCTTTCTTTTCCCCTTCTTCCATATCACCAAGTGTGAAAAACATGTGTTGGATTATAGGATTGAGATTAACAAATTTAGTTTCCAACAGGCGAACTAAAGCAGACAGCAGCAATTTCATAAGTGGGAGCAAGGTCTACCAAGTGTCTATCTTCAAAATCTTCAATGGTACTAACATGGGTGAAAAATTCTTCTATATTGTTCCTCCCAATTATAGACCCTTGTCCTACCGGTATGTTCTTTGCGGTAAAATCAAAAGGAAACATGATGAATAAAGTAAAGTAAATGCAAGTAACTAATTTTTTTTCGTGTTTTTGATATAGCAAACAAGATAGCAAATAAAGTAAAACTAGCAACTAATTTTTTTTGTATTTTGATTTAGTGCAGCAAACAAAGTAGTAAATAAAATAAAGCAAGACAAAAACAAAGTAAAGAGATTGAGAAGTGGAGACTCCCCTTGCAGCGTGTCTTGATCTCCCCGGCAACGGCGCCAGAAAAAGAGCTGGCGCGTAGTTGACGTGGGAGTTAGAAATCTTTGTGGTGTAGCTTTTCTTCAGTTCCCCGGCAACGGCGCCAGAAAATATGCTTGATGGCGTGTATTTCACACGTTCGTTGGGCAACCCCAAGAGGAAGGTATGATGCGCACAGCAGCAAGTTTTCCCTCGGAAAGAAACCAAGGTTTATCGAACCGAGGAGGAGCCAAGAAGCACGTTGAAGGTTGATGGCGGCGGGATGTAGTGCGGCGCAACACCGGAGATTCCGGCGCCAACGTGGAACCCGCACAACACAACCAAACTACTTTGCCCCAACGAAACGAGTGAGGTTGTCAATCTCACCGGCTTGCTGTAACAAAGGATTAACCGTATTGTGTGGAAGATGATTGTTTGCGAGAGAAAACAGTAGAACAAGTATTGCAGTAGATTGTATTTCGAGTAAAGAGAATTGGACCGGGGTCCACAGTTCACTAGAGGTGTCTCTCCCATAAGATGAACAGCATGTTGGGTGAACAAATTACGGTTGGGCAATTGACAAATAAAGAGAGCATGACAATGCACATACATATCATGATGAGTATAGTGAGATTTAATTGGGCATTACGACAAAGTACATAGACCGCCATCCAACCGCATCTATGCCTAAAAAGTCCACCTTCGAGGTTATCATCCGAACCCCTCCGAGTATTAAGTTGCAAACAACGAGACAATTGCATTAAGTATGGTGCGTAATGTAATCAACAACTACATCCTTAGACATAGCATCAATGTTTTATCCCTAGTGGCAACAGCACAACACAACCTTAGGGGTTTCGTCACTCCCCAGGTGTCAATGCAGGCATGAACCCACTATCGAGCATAAGTACTCCCTCTTGGAGTTAAAAGCATCTACTTGGCCAGAGCATCTACTAATAACGGAGAGCATGCAAGATCATAAACAACACATAAGCATAACTTTGATAATCAACATAACAAGTATTCTCTATTCATCGGATCCCAACAAACGCAACATATAGAATTACATATAGATGATCTTGATCATGATAGGCAGCTCACAAGATCCGACAATGATAGCACAATGGGGAGAAGACAACCATCTAGCTACCGCTATGGACCCATAGTCCAGGGGTAGACTACTCACTCATCACACCGGAGGCGACCATGGCGGCGTAGAGTCCTCCGGGAGATGATTCCCCTCTCCGGCAGGGTGCCGGAGGCGATCTCCGGGATCCCCCGAGATGGGATCGGCGGCGACGGCGTCTCGGTAATGTTTTCCGTATCGTGGCTCTCGGTGCGGGGGTTTCGTCACGGAGGCTATTTGTAGGCGGAAGGGCAAGTCAAGAGGCGGCACGGGGGCCCACACCACAGGCCGGCGCGGCCAAGGGGGGCCGCGCCGCCCTAGGGTTTGGCCACCCCGTGGCCCCTCTTCGTCTCTCCTTCGGACTTCCGGAAGCTTCGTGAGAAAATAGGCCTCCGGGCTTTTATTTCGTCCAATTCCGAGAATATTTCTTTACTAGGATTTCGAAACCAAAAACAGCAGAAAACGAGCAAGCGGCACTTCGGCATCTTGTTAATAGGTTAGTTCCGGAAAATGCACGAATATGATATAAAGTGTGCATAAAACATGTAGATAACATCAATAATGTGGCATGGAACACAAGAAATTATCGATACGTTGGAGACGTATCGGTGATGCGCACAGCGGCAAGTTTCCCTCGGTTAGAAACCAAGGTTTAATCGAACCGAGTAGGAGTCAAGAAGCACGTTGAAGGTTGATGGCGGCGGGATGTAGTGCGGCGCAACACCGGAGATTCCGGCGCCAACGTGGAACCCGCACAACACAACCAAAGTACTTTGCCCCAACGAAACGAGTGAGGTTGTCAATCTCACCGGCTTGCTGTAACAAAGGGTTAACCGTATTGTGTGGAAGATGATTGTTTGCAAGAAAACAAGTAAAGAACAAGTATTGCAGCAGATTTGTATTTCAGTATAAAAGAATGGACCGGGGTCCACAGTTCACTAGAGGTGTCTCTCCCATAAGATAAAAGCATGTTGGGTGAACAAATTACAGTCGGGCAATTGACAAATAGAGAGGGCATAACAATGCACATACATGTCATGATAAATATAGTGAGATTTAATTGGGCATTACGACAAAGTACATAGACCGCCATCTAGCTGCATCTATGCCTAAAAAGTCCACCTTCAGGTTATCATCCGAACCCCTTCCAGTATTAAGTTGCTAACAACAGACAACTGCATTAAGTATGGTGCGTAATGTAATCAATAACTACATCCTCGGATATAGCATCAATGTTTTATCCCTAGTGGCAACAGCACATCCATAACCTTAGGGGTTTCTGTTACTCCCCGCATTCACGGAGACATGAACCCACTATCGAGCATAAATACTCCCTCTTGGAGTTACTAGCATCAACTTGGCCAGAGCCTCTACTAATAACGGAGAGCATGCAAGATCATAAACAACACATAGGTAATAACTTGATAATTAACATAACATGGTATTCTCTATCCATCGGATCCCGACAAACACAACATATAGCATTACGGATAGATGATCTTGATCATGTTAGGTAGCTCACAAGATCCAACAATGAAGCACAATGAGGAGAAGACAACCATCTAGCTACTGCTATGGACCCATAGTCCAGGGGTGAACTACTCACTCATCACTCCGGAGGCGACCATGGCGGTGAAGAGTCCTCCGGGAGATGAATCCCCTCTCCGGCAGGGTGCCGGAGGAGATCTCCGGAATCCCCCGAGATGGGATTGGCGGCGGCGGCGTCTCGGCAAGCTTTTCCGTATCGTGGCTCTCGGTACCGGGGGTTTCGCGACGGAGGCTTTAAGTAGGCGGAAGGGCAACGTGGGGGCCACACGAGGGCCCCACACCACAGGTCGGCGCGGCCGGGGCTTGGGCCGTCCGCCCTAGTGTGGCGGCGCCTCGTGGCCCCACTTCTACTCCTCTTCGGTCTTCTGGAAGCTTCGTGGCAAAATAGGACCGTGGGCGTTGATTTCGTCCAATTCCGAGAATATTTCGTTACTAGGATTTCTGAAACCAAAAACAGCAGAAAACAGCAATCGGCTCTTCGGCATCTTGTTAATAGGTTAGTTCCAGAAAATGCACGAATATGACATAAAGTGTGCATAAAACATGTAGATATCATCAATAATGTGGCATGGAACATAAGAAATTATCGATACGTCGGAGACGTATCATCCACCTCGAGGCACTGCGTGCTGTCTCGCAGCGGCGGCTTGAGGGCGCTGCAGAGGATGTTCCGCCGGAAAGTGCTCATGGCAACCGTGCAAGCCCACCGGCGTACTGTATCCCGAGAGGAACTGGTCAAAGCTTTGCTATTCGCAAAAAAAAATGCGGGCCAAGATCTGGTCAAAGCTTCGTCGATCGCTTGCCGCAAGAGGCTTGGAGTCTAGAGTCAATAAACTAGCTGCTCGAGGACTTGGACGGTTTACACCGATTCATATTAACTGACTCAAGTTTGTTAGTTTAGTTAAGAAATGCATCTAGATACATCCATATCTAGACAAAATTGAGTCAACTAATATGAATCAGAGGGGAGTGCCTGAAAGTGTTTCATGCTACCAAATAATGCACTGGCAGGACTGGCTGTAGAATTAATTGTGCTACTATTCATACGATGAACTGATTGTGTGGGTGTCAAATTTTGCAACGCGGTCATCCACTGAATGCTTAATTATAGTTCTAGCGCCAAAGGCGTACAAATCATAACAAAGATAGTACATACTACAGCACCAGAACATAAGAGTACGAATCATAAAGTAGCTCAACATTTTGCATCAGGGTTGGGTGGTCCTGAGACTACCGGGATGCCCCTGATGATCTCCGGGCGTGCATCCACTTCAACGCAAAGCTGTGTACTCGGTCCACGACCTCCTTCTGTAGGCTGGATAATCTCAGGTGAAGGACCTTCGTCTATGAAAGGCTCGTCATCAGTACCATCCACAGGTGCATCAGGGATGGGTGGTCTTGAGACTACCCGGACGCCCCTGATGATCTCTGGGCGTGCATCCACTTCAATGCAAAGCTGTGTACTCGGTCCACAGCCTCCTTCTGTAGGCTGGATAATCTCAGGTGCAGGACCTTCGTCTATGAAAGGCTCGTCATCAATACCATCCACAGGTGCATCAAACTGAGATTCATCTTCAAATCTCCCATCAAACCGAGAGACCTCTTCAACTCTATGCTTCGCAATTAGTACATCAACCGATTAGACAAACATCTAAGGGATGCAACCTCGAACAAATGTCGTTTTACATATTTACCTTCTCATCTGGCACAGCACATGTCCCAGAGCTGAAACCCGTTTCCTAAAGCAAGCGCTTTTTCTCTCCTTCCCGTCCATCCATCTGCAACAAGTTAAATTTGAGTACAGAACCTTGCACAACAATGCAAACTATTGATCGAAACAGCGACGGCATCAATATAAATAATTAACTACATATGCCAGCACACATACAGTGTGAGCAAGATCTGCTTCTCCCGCTGAAGGATCATTATATGGTTCACCATGATAAACCCACCTAACATATGTGCGGTCCATCCCAAAAATGTGTAAATGATCTTCCACTACATGGTGAGGCCTGTTCTCACCATTCATACATGTGCAGCGCGGGCAATACACGTCCAGGTTGTGACCTTCATGAGCTCTAATAAACCCCATAAAGGGTTGAACACCATTTATATATGAAGGGGAACATAAGTGTCCATGCGGTATCCAAGTTCTGTCCATCTGTTTAATTATGAGATACAATGGTTGGTGATTAATTTAAGGCGAAGTAGGAAATGTATATCCATCGAGTACAAAACTATACTACATGATTATGCATTTCAGCAATCATGTCGAGTACAAAACAAAAAATGCTCATCGACATTTTAGCAAACAGATCGTGTACAAAACTCTGCCATGGCATTTCAGCAAATTAACGGATCGAGTGCAGAACTGACTCTATATGCCCACGCAAATGAACAAATTGATCGAGGACAAATCGAGCGGAAAACTATAAAGTGCCAATTAGTTCGAGCATACTGACGATTTTTTTAGCAGCATCAAGAAAATATAAATCGTTAGGCCATCTTGCCCGATGCATGATTGAGCTAGAGATAGCAGCCCTACCGTGGATCAACTTGACCGCCGGTGCTTCTCGAGAAGAACGACGGGGAGGGGAAGCTTCTTCTTTGCACGGACGGGACGGGGAGGGGAAGCTCTTCGCACGGACGGGGATAAGTTGTGTAGGGGTGGGTGGGGGGTCATGCGGTCGGGCCGCCGGGGTAATGATTAAGGTCGGTAGGTGGTGTTTAGTGGAGTTGCGTGTGTAATTTGCCGTGCACAAGGTTGAGGAATAGGCGGTTCCCTTTGCCGCGCGCACAATTCAAACTATCCCACCCATGTAGTTTAATTCACCCTATTTTCGTTAAATCGACATAAAGTCATGTGAGTGGGGGAAAATTAGCAAAGTTGCTTGAAAGATAGTAAAACTCTGGAATTATCCTTTAAATATGCTCTACTTCGTGTGAAAATCGGGGTGTGGAGGCATGTTGAGCTGTTTTATTTGTATTTTCTTCATTAAAACTCCCATTTTATGCACTTTGGATGGAAAGAAATCATTTGTACATAAATTTTGACAACGCCATTTGCAAACATTAATTGTTTTACATGCCAAGATGCACCCATCCACCAAATATGGGGCAAAAGTTTCTCACAATCTAGATATATTTGTATAATTAGTGAGGGACCCCTTTTGATTTTGTGCAATTTCCACTAATTAGCTAGAGAGAAGGGGTCAATTAATTAGGCCATGTTAGGGGCTATGTGTTTTAGATTAGGGTTGTGTGGATTCAAATACAACTTCTTTATTTGTGTGCTATGATTAATCAAAACTAGATCGATCGACTGCGAACACATTATTAGAGGCACATGCCTTTGCGCACAAAGTGCATGCGTGTGTTGTTGGCCACAAACAAGAGAGCGGCGAGAGAGCGATTGAAATCCCCAAATTAAACACATATATAAGCATGCATGGTTGGCCATGCATGCATATTATATATATATATATTGTGAGGCAAACTAATTAAAGTGTGTTTTCATTTTAGACCTTGTCAAAATTTAAGTTAATTAATTGAATTATCAATACTTATTATATAATTAATGAATCCCAATAATGTCTATATATATATATGATCGATACAGGCCATATATTAATTGGGGTTAATCTAGGGTTTACTAGCTATATATATATCAAGGTTTTATTAGATCGGGTTATTAATTAGCTTGGGGTTATGTGTTTTAACGAGGGTTTGATTAGCTAAGGTTAGTTTTCTATATACGGTTTAGGGTTTAGGGTTAATGACACATATATTTAATTAGAGGACCGCGAGGACGGCCAGGACAGCAGCCAGGGCAGCAGCTCCCATCAGGCTGGATAGGAGGAAGGAGGACGGCTTGCGAGGCAGATAACAGGGAGGTGAGCCCTGGCTGGTGGTGGGGAAGATGGGGCACTGGGCGAGGGGAGGAAAGAGCCAGGTGCTTCTCAACCGGAGTCCCCCGGCGGCTCCGGGTACCGGGCGGCTGCAGAGGCCGTCGATGCGGGTCCCGGCGGCGGGGCGGACGGCGGAGCTCCCATGCGGCATCGGGAGGTCGGGTTGGGGACGCGAGGCCCAGTCCATCCGCGGGATGTCAATTCGACGCGAGAAGGCGGATGGAGGGGGGAAAGGGCGCGGCCGCCGGCAGCGGCGCAAATCAATCCGAGGGGAGAGGGCAGGGGAACCACAGCGGAGCAGAGGAGGCGGCGTGAGTCGGCACTGGGAAGAGGAGAGGCTGGCCGGCGCGCTGCAAGGAGGTGCGTGGCGGGGATGGCCGGCCGCCGGCGGAAACGGGCCATCGAGGAAGATGCTCGGGAAGGAGAAGGGAACGGAGCAGGTGGGGGCGTTTGACATTTTCTCAGATAGAACCGGTTCGGTTTTGCAACGCGTCCTTATATAGGGATAGGTGGTGCTCAGAATAATATTCTGAGCATTGGTTTTAGAATAGTGTGATCCTACCGGCACTATTCCGCAACCGGTTGCAGAATAATATTCTGAGCACCGACTTGTACTTCCCTGGACACAAGGTTGTACTTCCCGGATAACAGAGTTCAACTTTCTGTCGAACTTACCTGAACTTCCCATTTTCTTCAGAGCTAATGATTCTACTTCGTGTTTCCCAACCATTTGTCGGAACTATGCAAATGATATACCGTTGGATAGATAGTGAAAAACCGTAACTTTTTCATGTTCACAGTTTTCACAAATTTTGCACGGTTTAAATTTAATTTTGAAAATACGAAAACACTTCTATATGGCTAGAAAACGAACTTTTAGTTCGGTTTTTGAATCGCTTATCGAAACTGTGCAAATGACATACCCTTGGAAATATAATGAAATTGCGCAACTTTTTCATGTTTTATGTTTTTTCGGAATCCTCACAGTTTTTGAACAATTTTGAAAATACCGAAATTCGGACGTACTCAAAAAACGAGCGGAGAGTAATTTGGATGATTTGTTTCAACCGTATATCAGAATGATGCAAATGATATGGAGTTGGAAAGCTATGGACTAGGCGCAACTTTCTTATTCCAATTGTTTTCTCTAATTCCTTACAGTTTCATAGAATAACACGAATTACTGTCCGCCTTTTTTATGTGACGGGCACCGAATGATTTGCCCCGCGATTTCCATGCGGTATATTTAAACAATGCAAATGATATACGGTTGGAAAGGTCTCAAAATGGCGCATCTTTTTCGTATCTACCATTTTTGACAACTCCAAACAATTTGAAAGTAATTTTAGAAGTTTTGAAATCATGTTTCCGGTATATTTTGTGGGATAACAATTTGAATTTAATAGATTAGATCCATTTATTTGTTGTTAAATGTTGTAGGTAATGAAATTAGACATATACTCTACCAGATAAAGCTTTTGGTAACAATGATTGAAGTGGTTGGTGATCAAATCGATGATATTTGAACAATAGATTTCCGCCCCGTTAAAACAAAGTATTGAACTTCCCTCGACACGAACTTGCACTTCTATGGAAATGCGGTTGTACTTCTCGACGTTGTTTCACGAAAGTGTTCAGTAAAATGACTATAAGTTTCTCATACGGTGTCCGTTTGAGGTCCATGACCACACAAAATGCTCAGCACAACCACGTACATCTGAATTTCCTGCGACATGTCCTTGTACTTCCTGGCTTTCATGGTTGTACTTCCTGGAAATGTTTCTTGTACTTTGTCGGTTTCTTGTACTTCCTGGCCTTCATGGTTGTACTTGTCGGTTTCTTGTACTTCCTATATTAAGTGGGTGTACTTGCTCGTGTCGAATGGTTGTACTTCTTGACGACAAGTATATGTACTTCCTCGCGGGTGACCGGATTATTTTTGTTTTTTTGTATATTTGGATTTTGTCTATTTTCTTGTACTTCCTATATTAAGTGTCTGTACTGCTCGTGTCGACTGGTTGTACTTCTCGTCGTCAAGTATATAAACTTCCACGCGGGTGACATGATTTTTTTTCTACATTTGGATTTTGTCGGCTTTCCTGTAGTTCGTATAATAAGTGCATGTATTGCTCGTGTCAAACGGTTGTACTTCTCGTCGTTAAGTATTTAAACTTCCTCGCTAATGATGGGATTATTGTGGTTTTTTTTGTATTTGGATTTTTTCTGTTTTCTTGTACTTCCTATAATAACTGGTTGTACTGCTCGTGTCGAATCATTGTACTTCTCATCGTTGATTATTTGAACTTCCTCACGGATGATGGGATTTTATTTTTATTTTGTTTATACATTTGGATTTTGTTGGTTTTCTTGTACTTCCTATATTTAAGTGGGTGTACAGCTCATGTTGAATGGTTGTTCTTCTCAGCATCAACTATTTGAACTTCCTCACGGATTACGGGATTTTTTCTACGTTTTATTTTTACGGTAGATTTTCACCCTGTAAGAACAGAGTTGCACTTCCCTCGACTTGAGCTTATACTTCTCGGGAAATGTGGTTGTACTTCTCGGCGCAGTGTCATGAAACTGTTTGGAAAGAAAGATAAAATTGTATTTGAACATTTTGTCCTTCCCGTAGTTTCGCTTGTACTTCTTGTAGTCACCGCTTGTACTTCTCAAAATCACTATTTTGTACTCGTCACGGATGAACTTGACTTTTTTGTTTTTTGTATATTTGGATTTTGTCGGTTTTCTTGTACTCCCTATATTAAGTGGACGTACTACCTGTCTCGAATGGTTGTACTTCTCAGCTTTAAGTATTTGAACTTTCTCGCGGATGACGAGATTATTTTCTTTTTTCGTACATTTGGATTTTTATTGGTATTCCTGTACTTGCTATATTAAGTGGGTGTACTTCTCGTGTCCAATGGTTGTCCTTCGCAACATCAAGTAATTGAACTTCCTCGCAGATGACGGGATTATTTTGTTTTTTTGTACATTTGGACTTGTCGATTTTATTTTACTTCTATGTTAGAGTGGCGGCAGCCATGGGCGGGAGATATGAACATGTCCATACATCGTTCTACCGCACATCGTCGTTTTCCACGCAGAGGCCCGCGGCGGCAGTGGTAGGGGCCTGCAGCGCTGGTGGTAGGGGCCCGTGGTGGCGGCGGTGGGTGCCCGTAACGACAGCTTAAAGGAGACGCCGGGGATAGAAGAGGTCGGTAGCGAGAACCTGGACGACGAGGATATAAAATAGCAAGCTATACTTCCTTCGGTAACATTTGAACTTCCGCGTATTTACTTAGTGCACATCTCGACGTAATTGTTTTTAGGGACGTTTTAAACCAAATGGCTATTTTTTGTGATTTAATTTTTGTTATACTTCCAAAAACACTCACAGGGCGGTGCTCCAAGAAATACAAGTGGGCGGACATTGCTCTCGAAGCTTAAGGGCCGGTGGTGCTTGAAATATTTTTCTCTACCGCTGGGATTTTATACTGCTGTTGTTTGTGTGTTTCTTGTGAGTACCGGTTTTGACTATGCGTCTACACTTATTTTTTGAATACGTGCATCCGATGCACACTAACCTTAGCAAAAGTAGAAAATTTGGATAAAATCATAGAAATATAAGAGCAAACCTGTACGAGGCACACATCATATATATTTGGTTTCTTTTTTGCAAGCTACAATCATGTGGTGGAAAAATTCACCATGGCAAGTCGAGAGCATGAGGAAACGATCGGCCAGCGTATTCACCACCAAATCCAGTGACCCCGCTGGTATGCTGCTCGCATCGTCTGGAGAAATAACACGTTCAAAATAAAGAGCAGCGAGAGCCTAGCACGAGGGATGACGGTTCATCGGCACTCCTCCTACACGTGCACTTCCCGTGGCCAAACTTCTGTACTGCATTTGGCGAAGCGATTGTACTGCGAGCTAACAAGCAGCCTTCAGAGAGAGATAAAAGACAGAGAAACACGGCGTCATTTCCATCCCCTCTGCATCAGATGCGGGCCTGTTATCTTTTCTGCTCTCAATGCGTAGCTTCTGTTTCACGAACATAATTTAACAATAGCTAGCAGTACATGTTTGCTGGAATTCAAAAATCATCTTCACTTCTGTTCACCACAAATTGCAATGCATCTGTTAACAAATTTGTACTTCCGTTGACAACGAAAGCCACCTGCGCGTCTCCTCCAGTCCGTGGTTCGAGGAGGTCTATCTATACTTCTCCAACATATTGACTGCAGTATCGATGGTCTATTATACGTATAATTGTTTTACAACAAAGTGTGACTGTGTGAGACACCAATTGGTAATTAGCAATTCACTTCAGAGCATAGGTGCAGACTTCAGAACTACTACGTATCAACCAAAGCAAAGACAAATGCCAGCGCATACTGTTAATTACCCTGCGTCAGCTGAGCTATACGTATAGAGAATTTAAATTGCTCAGTTTAAGCACAAGATACACAAGTAGACTTTGAAAAAAAAACACGTAAATAAGATATAGAGCTTCAGCATATAAGACATATAAAAGAACCTACTACAAAAATCTAACGGCTTCAATGTAGAACAAGCCTTATACTACTGCACCCCGCAAAGAAAAGCATTATACTACTGCTTATGTGTTGTATAATTCATTAACGGAAATTTCTGTCGCCGTTTTTCAGATCGTGGATTACCCAGGCGAGAAACATGTCATTCCGATGTACTGCCTTCAAGTAAATTCCCAAAGCCAAATTATACTACAGTATTGCTTATGTGTTGTATAGCATTAAGGGAAAACTGTCGCTGTTTTTCAGATCGTGGACTGCCCAGGCGAGAAACATGTCCTTCCTTCAAGTAAATCCCCAAATCCATCTTGCACTACCGATTCCAAGTCCCATGTACTTCTTAACACAAAATAAATCAAACAATAAAACCGAGAGAGGAGTGGCAGGGCGGAGCAATTCCTCACAAAACGCGGCCATCGGACCCGAGCCCAGAAGTGTGCAGCAGCCAGGACGGCCAGGACAGCAGCCAGGGCAGCAGCTCCCATCAGGCTGGATAGGAGGAAGGAGGACGGCTTGCGAGGCAGATAGCAGGGAGGTGAGCCCTGGCTGGTGGTGGGGAAGATGGGGCACCGGGCGAGGGGAGGAAAGAGCCGGGTGCTTCTCAACCGGAGTCCCCCGGCGGCTCGCGGGTACCAGGGCGCTGCGGAGGCTGTCGATGCGAGGTCCCGGCAGCGGGGCGGACGGCGGAGCTCCCATGCAGTATCGGGAGGTCGGGTTGGGGACGCGAGGCCCAGTCCATCCGCGGGATGTCAATTCGACGCGAGAAGGCGGATGGAGGGGGAAAGGGCGCGGCCGCCGGCGGCGGCGCAAATCAATCCGAGGGGAGAGGGCAGGGGATCCACAGCGGAGCAGAGGAGGCGGCGTGAGTCGGCACTGGGAAGGGGAGAGGCTGGCCGGCGCGCTGCAAGGAGGTGCGTGGAGGGGATGGCCGGCCGCCGGCGGAAACGGCCCATTGAGGAAGATGCTCGGGAAGGAGAAGGGAACGGAGCATGTACGGGGCGTTTGACATTTTCTCAGATAGAACCGGTTCGGTTTTGCAACGCGTCCTTATATAGGGATAGGTGGTGCTCAGAATAATATTCTGAGCATTGGTTTTAGAATAGTGTGATCATATATATATATATATGCTCAAATGGGATACCAAGGAGCGTGGGCACCATGCATGGTGACCGCATGATGGGTATCTAGATTCTGCAGGCTGATCGGGTTTTTTACTTTCGGGTTAACCCGTTAGCGTAGGTATATCAGGAAATATTTACATGCACGCTGCATGAGAAGAGAGATGTGATTTTTAAAGTTGCTAAATATTTTGTTGCCTTGTTTGATGAACTACATAATTTCATACCTGATCAATTGCCTTGTATGCACCGTTCCTGATTATTGGGCTTTTATTGATCCGAACGAGGTATGTAGATTGATTTGGGCGAGAATTAAGGTATATGTCGGCCCAGCCATCCTCTATTTTGAAAAATCCGTCGTCCTTCATTAGTGGGCTTTTAATACAAGGGAATTAGGAAAGCATAGCCGTGTTCCAAAAGGCATTTGGTGGCCCAGCATTTCTACATTTGGAAGTACCCTTCGCCCAAAATTAGCAGGCTCATTACTATAAACGAGGATGGTGCATATTTGTCATTCAGTTTATATGGTGGCCCAACATTTCTATATTTGGAAAATCAAATTGGGAAGATGCACAAAATAAGTTTGTCACGGTTAATAGAAACAATTTTGGAAAGTTTAATTCGGGTATTTATAATATCTGCTCCTTAATATCTACTGTATATTTATTTACTCATTCTTTATGATACGTGGTTAGCAAATAAAGAGTACTATTAGTGCCGCACATTTTACTGGGTATGCATACGACCAAGTATGGTTGTCAAAATGGGAAATGACGACCACTATGTGTACTAGTTAAACTACATAGTCTATAAATTCTAACGTCACATCAGTTGTATTCACATACCTTCATCTGATCTTTAGTCAATGTAAACAATGGACACCTCTTAGTCGATGATCTTATGTAAAATAATCTTGCGACAAATCAATTTGAGATGTTGCAATATATAATCATTGATAGGTCTTTGTGTCTTATTTGCCCGAGGTATCGAGTTACCGAGAAATTTCCCTAGGAATATGTAGTTCAGCTCGATACCTTGAGGTGTGAGGGTGTGATGACGCGTAAAGCACACGCTGTCGAGGGTACTCCTCGCCAATGCCCTCCGATAGGGGCTTAGGGTTGATGGAATCCTGCAAGCTGACACGAGACATCGGTTCACAGACAAGCGGGGAGAGCGATTTACCCAGGTTCGGGGCTCTCGATGAGGTAAAACCCTTACGTCCTGCCTGTCTGTTCTCGATTATGATGATAATGGGTTGCAATGGGATGCCGAATAGTTCGGCTGAGATCTCGTCGAGATGGCTATTGCTATGATGACCTAGCTCTAAGCTTTTTCTGGCTAAGATTGCTAAGATCGATTCTGTCCCTCGGTAGCCCCTCTCCTGGCCTTTATATAGGAGGCCAGGTCTCAAGAGGTCTCACCGAGTACGACTAGGTTTACAGTAATTTTAGATCCGATCTTTCCTTGTTCGATCGCTTCCTTGCCTTGCTCGTCAAGGAACCTTCTGGTGCGCCGCCCTAGTGGCCCATCTTGCCTTTATGTGTCCTCATGGGCCTCCAATTAGTCAATACAGGATAGGGTAATGTGGGTTACCCGAAGGGTAGTGCCCACGTCAGTAGCCCCCGAGTGTCTAGCCGAAGATAGTTCGGGTAGAGACTAAAGTATGTCTTCTCATGATATTCTTTTCCTTCATTGTCCTTGTTCACCTTGAATTTGCTCTATCTTCATTTTATCGGGTGCGCGTCAGCGCTCCCGATGGGAGTAGCCCCCGAGTCTAGGTGCGGATGCTCACAGTCCGCGCGTAGACTCAAGTTGTACCACTCGAATATTTTCCTCTGCCGAGATCTTCATAGGTCATCCGATATATTTTCTTTATGCAAAGGATAATGAGTAACGTGCCCAACTGTTGTTTGGTTAACTACCGATGGCAAAACAACGTTACTCTACGCAGAATCAAGTCCCCGGGCATGATTCTGGAGTGCAAAAAACTTCTATCAGGTGTGCATCACACGCTCCCGATGGAAGTAATAGCCCCCGAGTGTCTGGGTGCGAACGCTTTGCAACCGAATGCTGACTCAAGCCTTTTTTCCTTCGACTGCTTATTCTGTCGAGTCTTTATTTTATTTGGTGCGCGTCAGCGCTCCCGATGGGAGTAGCCCCCGAGTCTAGGTACGGATGTCTGCAGCCGGGCGTAGACTCAAGTCCTTCATCCAATAACTCTTCTTTTTTCCTTCAAATGCTTCAAAAAAAATTTACGACGTCACTGTTGACGTGTAACTTCTGTGGCCTGATTGACAAGACTTGACCTGACGGGCCCACCCTAGCTCTGCGCAGGCAGTTTTTAGGGCTTGACCAGTGCATGCGTGGCGATCGAGGCGTCTCCTCGATTTTCGCACGACGTGGGAATAATGGGCCGCCGGTTCCATTCCTTCTTCAAGTGCCACGTGTACAGTCAGATCTGCCTCACCTCCCACGACGCTTTGTGGAGTTATGGCCACGATTGGGCACAAATTCTTACGGGATAAATAGGGGGCCTCCTTTCTTTTTTATCTTTTACCCCGCTTACTGCTCATCTTCTCCCTCAAGCCTTCCTGTTCCTCTGCCTCTTCAGCAAAAACTCCATTCACCATGGGCAAGAAGAATAGCGGCACTACCTCGGAGGCGGTCAAAGTCAGCCGTGATTGGAGCGCCTCCGCCATTTCCAACCGCGACATCAACAAGCTTCGTGCCCTCGGCTTCATCTCCGCATCTGAGGAAGACATTCGTCTCCCAGGTTCGGTTACTCGCCCAAAGCCCCCGAAGGGTTTCACCGTCATGTTTGCTGCTTTCCTATTTCGTGGCCTTTCTCTTCCGGCACACGAGTTTCTTCGCTCCCTCCTTTTCTTCTATGGGATTCAGCTCTGGCAGCTGACCCCAAATTCCATCCTTCACCTTTCCATTTTTATTACCGTCTGCGAGGCCTTCCTTGGCATTGAGCCTCACTGGGGCCTTTGGAGGCAGATCTTTTATGTGAAGCGTCACAACGACAGTAACGGCCCCCCTGTCGTCGGTGGCGTCGGCTTCGTCGTAAGGAAGGAAGTTGAATACTTCGACTATCCGATGAAGGAATCCGTCCAAGGCTGGCGCAACAAGTGGTTCTACCTGCGAGATCCTGCTGTTTCTGGGCGGCGTTCAAATCTCCCCCCTTTGATGATGTCTTGGTGGCTCAAAAGAAGAAGTCTTGGCTAAACACCCTTTCTCCCGAAGAAAAGGCGACAGCCGATGAACTATTTGAGCAAATAGTCATCTTGAAGAATACAGGAGGTCTGACGATGTGCAGCACTGAAGTAGTTTCAGTGTTCCTACAACGTCGAGTGCAGCCGCTGATGTCTCGCCCTCACCAGTTATGGCTTTACACTGGCAAAGGCGATAAGTCCAGGATCAACTCTGCCGACCTATCGGCAGATGAGCTTCGGGACGAGGTTCGTCGCCTAACATGCCTCAGTGCGAAGGACACCATCGTCCTGACATCATCTCGTCCTCCTTATGATTTCGACCACCTCCCGTCCGAGGTAATCTTACTGCCCCTCGCATGCTTTCATTCTTTTTGCTTCGCCGTATTTTACAGTTTTCTTTACTCTTTTTGATAGGCCCCAGTCGTCGTCCCATGCTATCCTCCTCCACCAGAAAGTGGTGTGGAACCGGAGGATGATGACGATGACTCTGACGAAACTGAAGGCATCCAGCAAGTCCTTGAGGACAGCGATGTTCAAGAGGGCGACATTGCCGAAGATGCCGCTTTAACCAGGAGCAAGCGCCGCTTGCAGATAGATGATGATTTCATCGCGACGGCTGAATCTAGTCCTAGTGGCCAAGATAATGATGCCGTTGAAACTCCTCCGCCTTCTCCTGTTAAAACAAGTTTCTTCGCGAATGAAGATGATCTGGAGCCGTGAGCATCTATACTCTTGTTTCTTGATTTATTTCTTGTTATCCCGCATGCCGACCGTGCACTCGCTTGAGTAGTTCCGATGATGACGATGTTCCCCTCGCGAAGAGGGCCAAGCTCGTTTTTAAGAGAGCAACATCGACTAAGGAATCGGACCCTTCTCCTCGCCAAGTCAATGCTCCCTACCAGGGCGGCCGTAGAAAAGATTCCGGTGTCGAAGGTTATTCCTCCCGGTGATCCTCCCGCTTCGTCGGCTTCTCGTGACCACGTAAGTTCTTATGTTGCCTTGTTTTGCTAAATTTCTCTTTTTATCGACTAATTCTCCCTTCTTCCTCGTCGCAGCCGATTTATGCCACAGTCGACGCTGTGGCAGATTTTGCTGAGCAATTTACACGACTAGAGGCTGAAAACGCCCAGCTTCGGAAGAACATCAAAACCTCGGCTGATCAGGTGTTAGAGGCCAACAGGCTTGCTTCTGACGTCAAGGATGAAAATGCCTTGCTGAAGGAAGAACTGTCGAAGCTGAAGCAACAGATGAGGGAGGAACAAGAAGCTAGGCGAGCAACGGCGATTGCAGTCGATAAGAAGGAAGGAGTCCTCCGCGAATCCGTCAAGGATTTATTAGGTGAAAACCCACGACATCCCGTTTTTTAATTGGTGATTCTCTATTGGTTACTGATATATCTTTCTCTTCAGAGGCCGCCAATATAACTGTCAGCCGTCGTCGTCAGCTTCGAGTGGACTCCACAGTCGATGTCTTGTCACTTGCTGCTGAGTCTAATGTCCAGGTCCTTGGACTACCGCAAAAGACCAAGGGAGCATTGTCGAGGCTATACTCGATGATTTTCCCAAAGATGACGCAGGACAAGACACTCGACGAGTTGGCGGATGCTTTCCTCGTTGATCCTTCGTAACCCATGGAGGTACTTAAACGCCGTAGCCGCGTGATTGGGGCGGTTCTTACTTTTCAATTGCTCATGGGCCATGGGATGGGATCAGAGTTGGAGAAGTTTTCTAAGTCACCGCTCGTTGATGAAGACAACCATCTGGTCGACCTTGAGCCTTTCAAAAGATCGGCGGTAAGCTGCGCCAATCGCCTTCTGAAGCTAGTGGATGAAGCTCGAACCGAGCCTATTCCTGAGCCTGCCCCTAGCTCATCATCGGCGAATCCTTGAACTGTTATTTGTCTTGTTGTAAATAAGATCATTCGTAGCTTAAAATAGCTTAAGTAAAATTCGGCTCTGTTGCCAATTCAAACATCCTTTTGTCTGTAAAATGCATGTTGAACGCTCCCGATGGGAGTTTTTATGTTAATGCTTGGTCTGAACTGGAGACTGTACTGTAGATTCCTTCATCTTCTTCCCGTGCCGAGCTTTCCCCAAATTCTTCGGGCAATGACGAGTCAGGCCTTGTTCGTCGCTTACGTGATCAGGTGTCTTGTCTAAATAAAGACATTACTTCACTTCGTGCGATGGCAACCTTGGTGAAGAAAAAGGGAGAGATAGCGACTGCTGTCGAGCAATACGCTCTCGATGGTCTTCATGTTGCCACCGAAAGCTTGGGCTGTAAGTATTAGCCTATCTTCCGATCTTTGGCATAGCTTGAGTGTTCTTTTATCTGACATCCATCCCTTTTCCAGTCGTATCTTCGGATGCAGCCGAGGAGGACAAGAAGATTCATGAAGAGGTTGAGGCGATGACTGATATTGCCCATCCGACACATGGTTTATGGCTGCATCGTCCGAAGGCTGTCGTTATGGCGAAGTTTAAGTACCGGGTGATGAAGGCGCATTACTATTTTGATAAGTACTATGCTCTTCTCACGATGGTTTGGAACACCTTGTTTCCTCTGGACCAAGCACCCGAAACTTTGTCTGGCTTGTTCACCCGATTCAAGTCCCCTGAGAGGATTCGACAGTTGGTGCGGAAAGAGCTTCTGGCTGGTGCTGAGCTTTCCTTTGCTTCAATATTGGCGTGCCATCCAACTCTAGACTTGGGAGCCGTAGCAAATACTGAAAGAGATTTAAGCCAATACTATGATGTTGCTAGAGGTCCTGCTTACACCATCGTTTCTCGGATGGAATCATGCCTTGAAAAGGAACTGAAGGCCCATTGGGACCGGGGAACCCGATTATAAATGTAATAACCTTGTATCTTCATAAGATTGTTTACTGCGTACGCTGCACGCTATGTCAGTTGGATTGATATTATATTGTCGAGTGCGGCTGAGTGATCAGTTCAACCTGCTTTCTCGACGACTTCGTTGAATTTTACGCAATGCTATTGCGAAGTCGATATGTAGTTTATTTGAAAGTTTGGCTTCGTCACCCGGTGCACCGGTTTGAGCCTTATATTGTGTTAATGTAACCATCGACTGCAGCGCTCACGTATTTTTCGAGGCTTGGATTGGTTTTTTTTTTTGGGTGTCATTAATCTTAGCTCTCGCTGAGAGTATTTAATTAATGACACTTGTGTAAGCATATTGCTTTTGGGCCTGAGCTCCCGATGGGAGTTATAGCCGATGGTAGGGGCTCCAAACGTTATGTTTGGATGTCGAAGCCTGAAGCAAGAGAAAAGAGAGACAATCTGATTAGATCTTTATTCATAATGTAAAAGCAACCTTATAGGCCGTTGATAAAACAATCGTGTCCTATGTATAAAACCGTCGCAATTGCGCGATGTTCCACGGATTCTCGACGTCTTTCCCTGAATATGGATTTTTGAGCCGATAGGCTCCTCCTGGTATCACTTCGGTGATGATGTATGGTCCTTCCCATGGGGATTCTAGCTTCAAGGGTCTTTTTTGCTTCAGCCGCAGTACCATATCCCCAACATTGAAGCTTCGACTGCGTATTCGTCGGCTGTGGTAGTTTCTCAACGCTTGCTGGTACACCGTTGTTCTTGCCAAGGCGATGTCTCGTGCTTCATCAAGGAGATCGACAGCATCTTGTAATGCGATGTTGGAGGAGGACTCTGTGTATGCTGTTACTCGAGGCGCTTCAAATCTGACGTCGGCTGGTAAGACTGCTTCGGCTCCGTGCACCAAGAAGAATGGAGTATATTGAGTCGATCTCGTTGGGTGTAGTACGTAAACTCCAGAGTACGGATGGTAACTCTTCGACCCGAGCTCCGGCTGCGCCTTTGAGGCGTTTCTTGAGGCCATCTCCTATTAGGCCATTGATCCTTTCCACCTGGCCGTTGGTCTGGGGATGAGAGACTGATGCAAATTTCAATTTGATTCCTCCATTATCACAAAATTTCCTGAACTCCTCGGAATCAAAGTTGGAGCCGTTGTCTGTGACGATGCTGTGGGGCATACCAAATCGACAAGTTATTCCCTTGAAGAATTGAACCGCTGTTTCAGCTTTTTGGTTTCGCACGTGTATCGCCTCGATCCACTTGGTGAATTTGTCGACTGCTACCAACAAGTACGTGTTTCCTCCGGGTGATGATCTTGGCAGTGGCCCAACTTGATCTAGTCCCCATTGAGCGAAGGGCCATGCCAAGGGTATTGTCATTAGGTCCGTTGCAGGAGCATGCGGTTTTGGTGAAAAACGTTGGCAGGGATCGCACTTCATGACTAAATCCCTAGCATCCGACGCTGCCGTTGGCCAGTAAAATCCTGCCCTGAAGGCTTTTGCCACAAGGGCCCTGCTCCCTACGTGATGTCCGCAAGTTCCTTCGTGTATCTCGCGCAACAGTGCTTTTCCATCATCGATGGCGATGCACCTTTGGAAGATCCCTGAGATGCTACGCTTGTAAAGCTCACCATTTATCACGGTGAAGGCCTTTGAACGTCTGACGATTCGCCTAGCTTCCACAGAGTCCTCTGGCAGCTCTTGCTTTGTTAGATACGCTAGGAACGGTTGGGTCCATAATGGCTCGAGGAGGAGGACTTGTTCGGCAGGAGGAGTTGGAGATTCTTCAGCCGAAGGAGTTTGCTTTGAGCTTGTCTCTGATTCATCAACCGATGACTTTGGAGGTGCCGACGTTTTTTCTTTTATCGATCGTTGAGTGATCACTTCGTAAAACACTCCGTCTGGGATGGGAGAGCATGTGGATCCGATATTCGCCAAAGTGTCGGCTTCTTCATTACTGGCTCTGCCGATGTGTTTGAGCTCGCATCCCTCGAATTTAGCTTCCATATTCTGATACAGTCGCTGATAGGCGATCATGTTGTCGCTGACTGCATCGCATAGGTTCATCGACTGCTGCACCACTAAGTTTGAGTCTCCGTAGATCTCCAGGCGAGTGGCACCACACGCCTTGGCCATTTTCATTCCGTGCAACAGTGCTTCGTATTCTGCTTCATTGTTTGTCGGCAGAGAGAAATTCATACGTAGTATGTACTTCATCTTATCTCCCTGCGGTGATATCAGCACCACTCCTGCTCCTGCGCCTGTGCTCCATTTTGACCCGTCGAAGTACATTATCCATGATCCTGTCATATCGGGTACTGCCGGCGTCTGGGATTGGATCCAGTCTGCCACGAAGTCTGGGAGGATTTGGGATTTTATCGCCGTTCGATTAACGTAAGTTATGTCGTGTGGGGCTTGTTCAATAGCCCATTGGGATACTCGACCCGTGGCTTCCGGATTGGTCATTATGCTCTTCAGGGGTGCTTCGCTTACAACTTTAATCGGGTTCTCCGTGAAGTAGTGCCGCAACTTGCGAGCCGACCGCCATACTGCATACGCCAGCTTCTGGTGATGGGGATACCTCTGCCTTGCGGGAGTGAGCACTTCGCTGAGGTAATAAACGGGCCTTTGCACACCATGAACTCTCCCTGCTTCCTCTCGTTCGACAACTAGGACGCTGCTGAAGACTTGAGCTGTTGCAGCTATGTACATGAGCAACGTCTCCTTCTCGCGCGGAGTCACGAGCATTGGGGAGGTCGATAAGATCTTCTTCAAGTTGTCGAAAGATTCTTGTGCCTCCTTTGTCCACTCGAATTTTTCCGATTTTTTCATCAGGTTGTAGAAGGGCAAAGCTTTCTCCCCTAGCTTTGCAATGAACCTGCTGAGTGCTGCTAGCCGGCTCGCTAACCGCTGCACTTGGTGCAGATTCTTTGGTGGCTCCATATCAAGAATAGCTTTAATTTTTAAGGGATTGGCTTCGATTCCTCTGGCTGATATGAAGTACCCAAGTACTTGTCCTCCCGGTACTCCGAAGAAGCATTTTTTGGGATTCAACTTGATTTTGTATCTGTCCAGATTGTCGAAGGTTTCCCGCAAGTCATCGATGAGTGTGGCTGCGTGCTTTGTTTTCACCACGATGTCGTCGATGTAAACCTCAATATTTCTTCCAATCTGATCCGCAAGGCAGGCTTGCATGCAGCGTTGGTAGGTGGCTCCTGCATTTTTCAACCCGAAGGTCATGACGTTGTAACAGAAAACACCGTGCGGGGTGATGAACGCGGTTAGCTCTTGGTCTTCCTTCTTCAGCTTGATCTGATTGTAACCAGAGTATGCATCGAGAAAAGAGAGACGGTCGCACCCGGCCGTGGAGTCGACTATCTGGTCTATTCGAGGCAATGGGAAATGATCTTTCGGGCAATGCTTGTTAAGGCCGGTGTAGTCGATGCACATGCGGAGGGTGGTTGTGTCCTTCTTTGGCACCATGACGGGATTGGCCACCCACTCGCATTCCTTAAGCTCCCGAATAAATCCCGCCTTGCGGAGCCGATTAACTTCCTCACCGATTGCTCTCCTCTTTGGTTCAGAGAATCGTCGCATTGATTGCTGCACCGGTTTGGCTGTTGGGTCAACATTTAGGGCGTGCTCAGCGAGTTCCCTGGGGATACCTGGCATGTCGGATGGTTCCCATGCAAATATCTCCCAGCGCTCACGGAGGAACTCGATGAGCGCGCTTTCCTATGCGTCAGCAAGGTCAGCCGAAGTGTTGACCGTCTTCTTCGGATCAGTGGGATGCACCTGCAGCTTCTTGGTTTCCTTTGCAGCATCAGACTCATCAGATCTTACATTTCGATTGTCGGCTGGCGGTTGCGTGTGGTCTGTGACGGTATCAATCGCGTTGAGTTCTTCTCTGGCTCCAAACTTCGAGGCGATCTTCTGGAATTCCCTGTCGCAGTTGTCTGATCGAGAGAAGCTACCGTGAACGGTTATTGGGGTCCCGTTGTTGCCTGGCATCTCGAACTCGATTTTTTCTCTCCTGAAATTACTGGGCGTGCCGAAGACTACGTCCAATGACGTTTTGCCTAGCGAGTAGGCGGGTCGGGTCGGTATAATGCCGTGGAACCCTGTGTCAGATTCTTTTAGCATGTCGACTGTTAAACCCATTGCTCTCATTGTGCTGGCAAATAGCAGGTTCAAGCCGCTTCCTCCATCCATGAATACTTTGCCCATACTGTACCCTCCAATCTGTGCTTCAAGGACAAGGGCCGCGTGACCGGGCCTTGGGACAGCTTTCGGGTGATCTGCCCTGCTGAAGGTGATGCTTTGTTCTGACCAGTCGATGAAATCCGGTGTATCGACCATGGCGACTTCCGCATATTTTACTTCTCGGGAAAACTTCTTGACTTCTCTCTTCGAAAAGCTGGTTTTATGGATCATGCTTATTTGTCCACGTAGCGCTGGGAATACTTCGGCTGGTTCATGATCGTATTTTTCCATAGGGTCGTACGGTTCTGGTACATATGGTTCTGTCAAGTGGTCGTAGGACATTGCCTTCTCTTCCATTATGCGAACTCTTGACATAGCTTCGGCTCTAAGATCATCACAGAACTGTCGAATCTCTAGGAAGTGTCGGAAGTTTTTTAACAAATGACCGGACTTCTCCCGACCATCCTTTGGATCAAAGTATAAGTGGAGGTAACATGGCGCCTCGAGTTGCTCCGAAGCCGAGAGATACGGAGAACGGATGCGGCCCCCGACCGCCGATGTGTCGTAGCATCTTTGCTCGATCCGCCGAGGATGAACTCGTTGTCCTCGCCTTCCTCCTCACGATGTGAGCTTCTTCGTCTCTTCCTTTGTCCAGCCGTGGCGTCGAGATTCCCTTGATCGCTCCTTTGTATGCTCCTGGGTGAAATTTTTAGAGTTGTTGCTGAATGGGCACCCTCCGGAGGTGCAGCCTTTGAGTCGGATGCGCTGGCCTTAGGGAGGCGAAGGAAACCTCCGGAGTCGATGACGAAGTGAACGCCGCCGAAAACAGCCTCCATGTCCTGAGATGATGCCATAGAGTTTGGGTGAAGTACTTCGCGGCGTGGCACGAACTGAAAGGACCCGCAGCGGATCGGATCTGTTGACTCTGCTAGTGTCGGTGATTCGAGTAAGAACGTCGCGGACGTGACTGGTACTGCCGATGACTTGCCTTGTGCCGACAGGTTCCCCACAGACGGCGCCAATTGTCGAGGGTACTCCTCGCCAATGCCCTCCGATAGGGGCTTAGGGTTGATGGAATCCTGCAAGCTGACACGAGACATCGGTTCACAGACAAGCGGGGAGAGCGATTTACCCAGGTTCGGGGCCCTCGATGAGGTAAAACCCTTACGTCCTTCCTGTCTCGTTCTTGATTATGATGATAATGGGTTACAATGGGGTGCCGAATAGTTCGGCTGAGATCTCGTCGAGATGGCTATTGCTATGATGACCTAGCTCTAAGATTTTTCTGGCTAAGATTGCTAAGATCGATTCTGTCCCTCGGCAGCCCCTCTCCTGGCCTTTATATAGGAGGCCAGGTCTCAAGAGGTCTCACCGAGTACGACTAGGTTTACAGTAATTTTAGATCCGATCTTTCCTTGTTCGATCGCTTCCTTGCCTTGCTCGTCAAGGAACCTTCTGGTGCGCCGCCCTAGTGGCCCATCTTGCCTTTATGTGTCCTCATGGGCCTCCAATTAGTCAATACAGGATAGGGTAATGTGGGTTACCCGAAGGGTAGTGCCCACGTCACACGCCCGTTGGGAACCCCAAGTGGAAGGTGTGATGCGTACAGCAGCAAGTTTCCCTCAGTAAGAAACCAAGGTTTATCGAACCAGTAGGAGCCAAGAAGCACGTTGAAGGTTGATGGTGGCAGAGTGTAGTGCGGCGCAACACCAGGGATTCCGGCGCCAACATGGAACCTGCACAACACAATCATAGAACTTTGCCCCAACATAACAGTGAGGTTGTCAATCTCACCGGCTTGCTGTAAACAAAGGATTAGATGTATAGTGTGGATGATGATGTTTGTTTGCGAAGAACAGTAAAGAACAATTGCAGCAGTTTGTATTTCAGATGTAAAGAATAGGACCGGGGTCCACAGCTTGATAGGGCAAAGGTGTCCGATCTTTCGATGAGATGAGGATAATTCGATTTGTTGGTGGAGTTCGTGCTTGACGATCCGACTACACGTGCAAAGCTCGTGCGCCAATGCAATCGCTAGGACAATCTCCGGGAGTTACTGATCTTGCGGATGCACGATCAGCCTGACCAGCAAAGGTCTTAATTCCTACCTGAAATCGAGAACAAGTAAGAACTAATAATGCAATCAGAATATTGCGGATATAGATGAAAGCTTGATTGATAATGGTGGGATTCCGAATAGTCGGTCTTGTTCTGGGCGTTGGCCTCAAAAGAAGAACACGTAGTTGCAGCAATTGGCTAACTTTTAATCTAATCAAAATCCAAGTTCTAATGACGGCTACAGAGGGATATATATGGGGGAAGTGAAGGGATTTTCGTCCAACCAGCTAGGGTTGGCCAAAAACACCCCTAAATGGGCCTTCCTACACTTATATGGCCTCTTAAAATCCCCTAAAATACCTAATCCGAAAATACATGGGCTTGGCCCATTAAATAAGGTGACGCAGCACCACAAATAACTCTTTGGACGAATTTTATGATGGAGTAACTTGTATAATTCATCCAAGCATCGTTGCTTCACTATGGTGGCTTCAATGTTCTGAAATCCTCGCTTGCAACGCCATCCTGAATCCTTGCAGGTCTGCTGCCATCTCCATGCACGTTCCTAATCCAATGCTTGGCGTCCATGCTAGATCCATTCCTAATAATATAAATACATTTGATTTAGGCAGCATCATATTCTCAAATATATCATGAAAGATTCCTAGTAACGAATGTACCTGAGATGTGGTTGTAGGAGTATTGGTTGTATCTATCATAGAGATGTCCTCATCATCCTCCCCTACTTGAATTGAAGTCGTCCTCGACGTAGTCTCATCTTTTTCACCAAGATATGCCTTCAAATCGGAGGTAATCATGTCCTCATCATCCTCCCTTTCTTGAAAGAAAAGCCGTCCTCGGCGATGTTTATTCTGTAAACATGCTAACAAAAGAGACAAGGTATATGTATGGTATATGTATATGTCATCCGTTTTAACAGATCTCTCATGTTTCCCATTTAAGTTTGTACATATTCCAGTATTGTAGTAGCGTAGAAGCTTATTAGTCCCCATTAAACATTTATCACAACTCAATTTGCAGATATAATTGAAGCACATATTAACTCCTTTCAAATTATAATGCTCATCATTAAACCATCCCAAAGTTGGTAAACCAAAACTTAAGGTCTCAAATTTACTAGCTACGCCATGTGGATTTAAACAATTTTGCAAGCAAGTTATTTGGCATAGAATGAATAGCAACATTGGAGGTCATATCAAAATGAGAAAGCATATACACAAATTCAGTTTTATTGGAACTATAAGAATCATCACACATGATGCAAATCCTATGTACCATAAAAACATTGGTGCTAACATACTCCCCAATCAAATTAAAAGTAACATCGGGGGCGTAGACACTCTTTAAACAAGGAAGTTCATCAATTTTATTTCTAGCATGTGACAAAGATATAGGTGGATCCATCACAACAGAAAACAAAGAATTAGCATGAGAAATCTTAGCCAACACTTCATTATTCATAACCAATTTTATTTGATCCATACTAGAGTCATCTTTCGAATCACAAGGTGCATTATCAGGAGCAAGAATTTCAGTTTGTACACTCATAGATATGGAAGAATTAACTTGTACAGTAGGTGTACTCAACATAGTTGGTATATCAGTTCCACAATTTTCTAACACATGGTAATCCTTGGAAACAAAAGTCTCCGTTGGTACACTCATATCAATAGAGGAACGAAAAACAGCACATGGTACACACAAATATGTAGGTGTGTCAACCAAAAGATTGCTAGTCATATCAATTACAATTTCAGGGGGTGCACTCATATTCCAAGACAGATTAAAGTGATCAATTGGTACACCCAACCAAAAATCTCTCTTAGCATGTAATTCATTTGGTATTGTAGCATGCAATTCAGTGGGTGTACTCGAAATCAATAGAAGAATCCAATTCAGCACTAATAATTTCAGTGGACGCACACATCGTCAAAGAAGAATTGAAAACAGGACTAATTGCACTCACAGCAACATCAATCTCAGTGGTATGATCACATGGTACTTGCAATTCAGTAGTATGATCCTCTAATATAGGCGGTGTGGCCAAATCATCAGTGAACTCAACACATGGTATATTAATATCAACATGGTATTGACCAATTTCAAGTGGATTAACAAAACTAGGAAGCATCTCCATTGTTTGATCATGAGATTGTTTCAAAGCAACAACTCTATCCTCAATCAACTCAATAGACAAATCATCACATGACATATGTAGATCATCATGGTGTTCATCAGTCACAAGTGGAAGGACAAAATCAGTACCTTTATTGTTACCTTGTGACTCCAACGTAGAAGATATTCGCAGCGACGTGTCACAAGTCTGTGGCTGGGCGACTCGCACAACAATATTCATGCGTGGAACGTTGGAAGAAACAACCGATGCTAGGGTGCATGACTTGAAGGAGTTGGAATGGTCCAGCGTTTTCTCCGTATGTGTTTCTCAAAAGCACAAGCGCGAACATACATACCAATAGTTGAACGAGGAATATACTTAAACATAACCTTAATATCAGGGTTCAAGCCGTTGAAAAACATGTTTCTAGTACTTTCCTCAAATTCCTTTATATCACAACGGTACATGTAAAATTTAAATTCCTGATAGTAAACATGCACAGTATTACTACCTTGTTCTAATCGTTCAAGTTTGCGGAGCATTTCACGTTGATGAGAAAGAGGCACAAATCTACGTCTCAAAACAGATTTTAAATCTACCCAAGTAGTAGGTTTATTATCGACATTTTCTTTATAATTCCAGTCCCACCAAATGGAAGCAAGATCAATAAAAGTTTGGCCGGCAATTCTTACTTTCTCATGTTCATTAAAATCATGGCATCCAAACATATTGTCAACCTCAAACTCCCAATCAAAATAAGCATCTGTATTATATCTACCCTCATAAACTGGTAAAGATATAACCTGATCATGATCTCCTGTAAATGGTTGCACATGCAGCTCCGTAGTCGTCATGGTACTCGGGTCGATGGCTTGGTCCTCAATTCCTGTCATGGTTAGTACCCAAAAAGCACAAATGTATATGCCTACAAACTACGGAATATGGTGGTTCACGCGCAATTCGTCAAGCAAAATACAAAGCTCTTACAAGTTCTTACCAAACAGGAGGAAGGCGATATGGCAACCAAGCAAAGATCAGCTTCTCCAAAGATTGCCAAAGCGATTACCGGGGGTCGACACAGGTGCACGTGGAGATAGCCGTGGAGCTCCGGGAAGGCAAAGTATAGTGATATGGTGGCACAAGTAATCAAATCGGCGATGCAAATTGAGTAAACGCTCAACGAAGGTACCGTGCTGGTCCTAGGCTAGATCGTATTAGAGACGCGAGCCTAAATCACCAACGAGATCACGACGCGGCACAAGATACAAGAGGCGACGAACTGGCACTGGAGAATAGAGGAACCTATGGTAAGGCGCCCAGATTTTTTTTTTTTTTTTTGGACTCAATCTTGGCGCTTGACCCTAGAGGTCTCTATGGTAGGGCGCCCAGATTTTTTTTTTTTTCGGAATTTTTTTTTTTTTTTTTTTTGCGGAATCTACCCTTGGTCGGGCGCCCAGAAAAATTTTTTTTTTTCCGATTTTTTTTTTTTTTTTTTTTTTTGCCAGAATCTACCCCCTTGGCGCTAGACCATAGAGGTCTCTATGGTCGGGCGCCCAGAAAAAATTTTTTTTTTCGATTATTTTTTTTTTTATTTTTTTTTTTGCAGCTAGACTGCTATCAGAATTCCGACGGAAAACGCGAAATTGACCAAGAAAACGGATCTAAAACCCGAAAAAACTCTGAAACGAAGATCAAGAAAGATCCTACTATGATGGGAATCAAAGGGGAACAACAAAGAGTTGATGGCAGATGTGGCGGAAGTGTATGGTGGCGGTGATATGGTGAGGACTGCAAACGGAGATGGTGCGACGGCGACGCGACTACTATGACCAGAACTCGAAACTCTAACGACTCTAGACGCTAAGACCAGCACGCGACACGACGATTGCAGACGAAGACTCAAAAAGCAAAAACTGAAAAGATCATGCAATGGCTTGGCAGGGGCTATGGGACGGATGATCTAATCTAACTTCTTTTTGTGGGGCTTTTTCTGGGTTATAGGTAAAAACAAATCTACACTAGGAAAACTGTAAATCTCACCGAGCAACCTGAAATCTGATACCACTTGATAGGGCAAAGGTGTCCGATCTTTCGATGAGATGAGGATAATTCGATTTGTTGGTGGAGTTCGTGCTTGACGATCCGACTACACGTGCAAAGCTCGTGCGCCAATGCAATCGCTAGGACAATCTCCGGGAGTTACTGATCTTGCGGATGCACGATCAGCCTGACCAGAAAAGGTCTTAATTCCTACCTGAAATCGAGAACAAGTAAGAACTAATAATGCAATCAGAATATTGCGGATATAGATGAAAGCTTGATTGATAATGGTGGGATTCCGAATAGTCGGTCTTGTTCTGGGCGTTGGCCTCAAAAGAAGAACACGTAGTTGCAGCAATTGGCTAACTTTTAATCTGATCAAAATCCAAGTTCTAATGACGGCTACAGAGGGATATATATGGGGGAAGTGAAGGGATTTTCGTCCAACCAGCTAGGGTTGGCCAAAAACACCCCTAAATGGGCCTTCCTCCACTTATATGGCCTCTTAAAATCCCCTAAAATACCTAATCCGAAAATACATGGGCTTGGCCCATTAAATAAGGTGACGCAGCACCACAAATAACTCTTTGGACGAATTTTATGATGGAGTAACTTGTATAATTCATCCAAGCATCGTTGCTTCACTATGGTGGCTTCAATGTTCCGAAATCCTCGCTTGCAACGCCATCCTGAATCCTTGCAGGTCCGCTGCCATCTCCATGCACGTTCCTAATCCAATGCTTGGCGTCCATGCTAGATCCATTCCTAAATAATATAAATACATTTGATTTAGGCAGCATCATATTCTCAAATATATCATGAAGGATTCCTAGTAACGAATGTACCTGAGATGTGGTTGTAGGAGTATTGGTTGTATCTATCATAGAGATGTCCTCATCATCCTCCCCTACTTGAATTGAAGTCGTCCTCGACGTAGTCTCATCTTTTTCACCAAGATATGCCTTCAAATCGGAGGTAATCATGTCCTCATCAACAGTTCACTAGTGGTGTCTCTCCCTTAAGATAGCAGATGTTGGGTGAACAAATTACAGTTGGGCAATTGACAAATAAAGAAGGCATAACAATGCACATACATATATCATGATGAGTACTATGAGATTTAATCAGGGCATTACGACAAAGTACATAGACCGCTATCCAAGCATGCATCTATGCCTAAAAAGTCCACCTTCGAGGTTATCATCCGAACCCCTCCAGTATTAAGTTGTAAACAACGGACAATTGCATTAAGTATGGTGCGTAATGTAATCAACACAAATATCCTTAGACAAAGCATCGATGTTTTATCCCTAGTAGCAACAGCACATCCACAACCTTAGAACTTTCTGTCACTATCCCAGATTTAATGGAGGCATGAACCCACTATCGAGCATAAATACTCCCTCTTGGAGTCACAAGTATCAACTTGGCCAGAGCCTGTACTAGCAACGGAGAGCATGCAAGAACATAAATAACATTTATGATAGATTGATAATCAACTTGACATAGTATTCAATATTCATCGTATCCCAACAAACACAACATGAAGGATTACAAATAGATGATCTTGATCATGATAGGCAGCTCACATGATCTAACATGATAGCACAATGAGGAGAAGACAACCATCTAGCTACTGCTATGGACCCATAGTCTAGGGGTGGACTACTCACACATCGATCCGGAGGCGATCATGGCGATGAAGAGACCTCCAGGAGATGATTCCCCTCTCCGGCAGGGTGCCGGAGGCGATCTCCTGAATCCCCCGGATGGGATTGGCGGCGGCGGCGTCTCCGGAAGGTTTTCCGTATCGTGGCTCTCGGCATCGGGGGTTTCGCGACGAAGACTATATGTAGGCGGAAGGGCAGGTCAGGGGGCCACACGAGGGCCCCACACAACAGGCCGGTGCGGCCAAGGCCCAGGCCGCGCCGCCCTGGTGTCTGGCCACCTCGTGGCCCCACTTCGTCTCTCCTTCGGACTTCTGGAAGCTTCGTGGAAAAATAGGCCCCTGGGCGTTGATTTCGTCCAATTCCGAGAACATTTCCTTACTAGGATTTCTGAAACCAAAAATAGCAGAAAACAAAGCAATCGGCTCTTCGGCATCTCGTCAATAGGTTAGTGCCGGAAAATGCATAATAATGACATATGATGTGTATAAAACATGTGAGTATCATCATAAAAGTAGCATGGAACATAAGAAATTATAGATACATTTGGGACGTATCAAGCATCCCCAAGCTTAGTTCCTACTCGCCCTCGAGTAGGTAAACGATAACAAAGATAATTTCTAAAGTGACATGCTATCATAATCTTGATCATACTATTGTAAAGCATATGAGATGAATGCAGCGATTCGAAGCAATGATGAAGATAATGAGTAAACAAATGAATCATATAGCAAAGACTTTTCATGAATAATACTTTCAAGACAAGCATCAATAAGACTTGCATAAGAGTTACTCATAAAGCAACAAATTCAAATTAAAGGCATTGAAGCAACACAAAGGAAGATATAAGTTTCAGCGGTTGCTTTCAACTTCAACATGTATATCTCATGGATAATTGTCAACACAAAGTAATATAACATGTGCAATAAGTAAACATGTAAGAATCAATGCACACAGTTGACACAAGTGTTTGCTTCTGGGATAGAAAGAATAGGCAAACTGACTCAACAATAAAGTAAAAGATAGGCCCTTCGTAGAGGGAAGCATTGATTACTATATTTGTGCTAGAGCTTTTCATTTTGAAAACAAGAAACAATTTTGTCAACGGTAGTAATAAAGCATATGTGTTATGTATAAGATATCTTATAAGTTGCAAGCCTCATGCATAGTATACTAATAGTGCCCGCACCTTGTCCTAGTTAGCTTGGATTAACACGGATTATCATTGCATAGCACATGTTTCAACCAAGTGTCACAAAGGGGTACCTCTATGCCGCCTGTACAAAGGTCTAAGGAGAAAGCTCGCATTGGATTTCTCGCTTTTGATTATTCTCAACTTAGACATCCATACCGGGACAACATAGACAACAGATAATGGACTCCTCTTTAATGCATAAGCATTCAACAAAAATTAATTTTCTCATAAGAGATTGAGGATTAGTTGTCCAAACTGAAACTTCCACCATGAATCATGGCTTTAGTTAGCGGCCCAATGTTCTTCTCTGACAGTATGCATACTCAAACCATTTGATCATGAAAATCTCCCTTACTTCAGACAAGACGAACATGCATAGCAACTCACATGATATTCAACAAAGGTAAAAGTTGATGGCGTCCCCGAAACATGGTTACCGCTCAACAAGCAACTTACTAAGAAATAAGACACATAGGTACATATTCTTCACCACGATAGTTTTTAAGACTATTTTGTCCCATGAGCTATATATTGTGAAGGTAAAGAATGGAAATTTTAAAGGTAGCACTCAAGTAATGTACTTTGGAATGGCGGAGAAATACCATGTAGTAGGTAGGTATGGTGGACACAAATGGCATGGTTATTGGCTCAAGGATTTGGATGCATGAGAAGAATTCCTCTCAATACAAGGCTAGGCTAGCAAGGTTGTTTGAAGCAAACTCAAGTATAAAAGGTGCAGCAAAGCTCACATATAAACATATTGTAGCTATTATAAGACTTTACATTGTCTCCTTGTTGTTCAAACACCTCAACCAGAAAATATCTACACTCTAGAGATCAATCATGCAAACCAAATTTTAACAAGCTCTATGTAGTTATTCATTAATGAGTACAAGGTACATGATGCAAGAGCTTAAACATGATCTATATGAGCACAACAATTGCCAAGTATCACATTATTCAAGACATTAAACCATTTACCACATGCGGCATTTTCCGTTTCCAACCATATAACAATGAATGAAATAGTCCAACTTTCGCAATGAACATTAAAGATAAAGCTAAGAACATATGTGTTCATACGAAACAGCGGAGCGTGTCTCTCTCCCACACAAAGAATGCTAGGATCCGATTTTATTCAAACAAAAAAACAAAAACAAAAACAAAAGCAAACAGACGCTCCAAGTAAAGCACATAAGATGTGACGGAATAAAAATATAGTTTCACTAGAGGAACCTGATAAGTCGTCGATGAAGAAGGGATGCCTTGGGCATCCCCAAGCTTAGACGCTTGAGTCTTATTAAAATATGCAGGGATGAACCACGGGGGCATCCCCAAGCTTTGCCTTTTCACTCTTCTTGATCATATTGTATCATTCTCCTCTCTTGACCCTTGAAAACTTCCTCCACACCAAACTCGAAACAAACTCATTAGAGGGTTAGTGCATAATCAAAAATTCACATGTTCAGAGGTGACATAATCATTCTTAACACTTCTGGACATCGCACAAAGCTACTGGACATTAATGGAGCAAAGAAATTCATCCAACATAGCAAAAGAGGCAATACGGAATAAAAGGCAGAATCTGTCAAAACAGAACAGGATCACGCACGTAAATTGGCAGATTTTTCTGAGGTACCTACAGAGAGGCAGGTCGAAATTCGTGACAGCAAGAAATCTGTTTCTGCGCAGTAATCCAAATCTAGTATTGACTTTACTATCAAAGACTTTACTTGGCACAACAATGCAATAAAATAAAGATAAGGAGAGGTTGCTACAGTAGTAAACAACTTCCAAGACTCAAATATAAAATAAAGTGCAGAAGTAAAATAATGGGTTGTCTCCCATAAGCGCTTTTCTTTAACGCCTTTCAGCTAGGCGCAGAAAGTGTGTATAAAGTATTATCAAGAGATGAAGCATCAACATAGGTGTTGGGAGTTTTCTCAACTATGCATTTTATCTTATCTATGTGAGTTTCAGAGGCTCCCTTTTCATTATTCTTAGGTTTGCTATCCTCGTCAAACAAATTTTCAGGAACAAGCCAACCATAGTTGTTCTCTAGAGCGTCATTCATTCCTAGGAGCTTACAAGGTATTGTTGTCTTAATCTCCCCACCATCATTAACATTATTAGTGTACCTTACTCTCTCCATATCCATCTTTTCAAGGATACTAACAAAATTGGTATAAGAGCCAAGCATATTGTATTTGACAAAGACCTTTCTAGCCTCTCTTGCTACACCACCAAATTCTTTAAGAAGGGTTTCTAAAACAAAATCTTTCTTTTCCCTTCTTCCATATCACCGAGTGTGAGAAAAATGTGTTGGATTATAGGATTGAGATTAACAAATTTAGTTTCCAACATGTGTACTAAAGAAGCAACAGCAATTTCATAAGTAGGAGATGGTTCTACCAAGTGTCTATCTTCAAAATCTTCAACGGTACTAACATGAGTGAAAAAATCTTCTATATTATCTCTCCCACTGATAGACCCTAGTCCTACCGGTATGTCTTTTAGAGTGAACTTAGGAGGAAACATGATGAAACAAACTAAAGGTAAATAAATTAAATGCAGGTAACTAATTTTTTTGTGTTTTTGATATAGAGAGCAAGATATAAATAAAGTAAAACTAGCAACTAATTTTTTTGTGTTTTGATATAAGTGCATCAAACAAAGTAGTAAATAAAATAAAGCAAGATAAAAACAAAGTAAAGAGATTGGAAGTGGAAGACTCCCCTTGCAGCGTGTCTTGATCTCCCCGGCAACGGCGCCAGAAATTTAGCTGCTGGCGTGCAGTTCACGTGGGAGATAGAAATCTTTGTGGTGTAACTTTTCTTCAGGTCCCCGGCAACGGCGCCAGAAATTTAGCTTGATGACGCGTAAAGCACACGCCCGTTGGGAACCCCAAGTGGAAGGTGTGATGCGTACGGCAGCAAGCTTCCCTCGCAAGAAACCAAGGTTTATCGAACCGAGTAGGAGCCAAGAAGCACGTTGAAGGTTGATGGTGGCGGAGTGTAGTGCGGCGCAACACCGGGGATTCCGGCGCCAACGTGGAACCCGCACAACATAATCACGGAACTTTGCCCCAACGTAACAGTGAGGTTGTCAATCTCACCGGCTTGCTGTAAACAAAGGATTAGATGTATAGTGTGGATGATGATGTTTGTTTGCGAAGAACAGTAAAGAACAATTGCAGCAGTTTGTATTTCAGATGTAAAGAATAGGACCGGGGTCCACAGTTCACTAGTGGTGTCTCTCCCTTAAGATAGCAGATGTTGGGTGAACAAATTACAGTTGGGCAATTGATAAATAAAGAAGGCATAACAATGCACATACATATATCATGATGAGTACTATGAGATTTAATCAGGGCATTACGACAAAGTACATAGACCGCTATCCGAGCATGCATCTATGCCTAAAAAGTCCACCTTCGAGTTATCATCCGAACCCCCTCCGGTATTAAGTTGTAAACAACGGACAATTGCATTAAGTATGGTGCGTAATGTAATCAACACAAATATCCTTAGACAAAGCATCGATGTTTTATCCCTAGTAGCATCAGCACATCCACAACCTTAGAACTTTCTCGTCATCGTCCCGGATTTAATGGAGGCATGAACCCACTATCGAGCATAAATACTCCCTCTTGGAGTCACAAGTATCAACTTGGCCGGAGCCTCTACTAGCAACGGAGAGCATGCAAGAACATAAATAACATATATGATAGATTGATAATCAACTTGACATAGTATTCAATATTCATCGGATCCCAACAAACACAACATGAAGGATTACAAATAGATGATCTTGATCATGATAGGCAGCTCACAAGATCTAACATGATAGCACAATGAGGAGAAGACAACCATCTAGCTACTGCTATGGACCCATAGTCCAGGGGTGGACTACTCACACATCGATCCGGAGGCGATCATGGTGATGAAGAGACCTCCGGGAGATGATTCCCCTCTCCGGCAGGGTGCCGGAGGCGATCTCCCGAATCCCCCGAGATGGGATTGGCGGCGGCGAGACGTCTCCGGAAGGTTTTCCGTATCGTGGCTCTCGGTGCGGGGGTTTCACGACGAAGACTATATGTAGGCGGAAGGGCAGGTCGGGGGCCACACGAGGGCCCCACACAACAGGCCGGCGCGGCCAAGGCCCGAGCCGCGCCGCCTCGGTGTCCGGCCACCTCGTGGCCCCACTTCGTCTCTCCTTCGGACTTCCGGAAGCTTCGTGGAAAAATAGGCCCCCGGGCGTTGATTTCGTCCAATTCCGAGAATATTTCCTTACTAGGATTTCTGAAACCAAAAACATCGAGAAAACGAGCAATCGGCTCTTCGGCATCTCGTCAATAGGTTAGTGCCGAAAAATGCATAATAATGACATATAATGTGTATAAAACATGTGAGTATCATCATAAAAGTAGCGTGGAACATAAGAAATTATAGATATGTTTGGGACGTATCAGGGTGTATGATAATATCTCGGGGTATTGGTATTGAGGTATCGATCTACTGTCCGAGTATTATGAGAGCTTGTGTAGGTATGGAGGGATTGAGCTGGTGTCTGAGGTATCGAGGTATCGATGTATTGTCTTGTAGGTATCAAGGGGTCGAGCTATTTGTACGAGGAGTATATGTGAGCTCTTATAGGTATCGAGTTGTTGTCCTAGGTATATAGGTATCGATATATTGTCTTACAGATATCGAGTTATGGATGTGTCAACGTATCGATGTTTTGTAGGTATCGAGGGGTCGAGTTATTTGACTAAGGAGTATGAGAGCTCATGTTGATATCATGGGGTGTGAGGTATGTTGAAAATACCAATACCTACATTTTGAGCACCGTGAGGAGCTCAGGTCGTATCATACTTGAGGTACCAGTATCGAGTTATCGAGCTATTGTCCTAGGTATCTAGGTATCGATGTATTGTCCTAGGTATCTAGGTATCGATGTATTGTTATCTAGGTATGTAGGTATCGATGCATTTTCTTATAGGTATTGAGGGGTCGATTTCTTGTAGGTATCGATTTGTTGTCCTAGGTATTTAGGTATCGATGGATTGTCCTAGGTATGTAGGTATCGATGGATTGTCTTGTACGTATTTATGGTTGAGCCGTTTGAAAGAGGTATGTAGGTATCGATGCACTGCCTTGTAGGTATTGAGGTGTCGAGCTATTTGAAGAGGTATGTAGGTATCGATGCATTGTCCTAGGTATTTAGGTATCGATGTATTGTCTTGTAGGTATTGAGGGGTCGAGCTGTTTGAAAGAGGTATGTATGTATGTATCAATGCATCAAGGTATCGATGCGTCAGGGTATCGATGTGTTGTCGTCTAGGTATTGAGTGGCATCGATGTGTTTTCTTGTAGTTATCGAGCTATTGAACTAGGTATATAGTTATCAAGCTATTGTCCTAGCTATCTAGGTATCGATGTATTGTCTTACGGGTATTGAGGGGTCAAGCTGTTTGAAAGAGGTATGTAGGTATTAATGTATGAAGGTATCGATGTATTGTCTTGTAGGTATCAAGGGGTCGACCCCGTTGTTTAAGAAGCATGAGAGCTCTTATAGGTGTCGAGGGATCGAGCTGTTTTCCGGGGTATCTAGAAATCGATGTTTTGTCTTTTAGGTATCGAGGGATCAAGTTATTTGACTAAGGAGTATGAGAGTTCACGTTGATATCGTGGGGTGTGATGTATCGAGGTATTATACAAGGAGTATAAGAGATCATGCCGATACCTCGGGGTAACATGATATGTTTGGGGAAACACCTATACCCAGTATAAATTATTGGGGAAGGGGAATAAAACCTCTTATTATGAGGGTTGTGAGGAATTCAGTGGTTATCAAAGATTATGAGAGGTCTTTTAGGTAACTTGGGTATCAGGGTATGTTGGAAATACCGATACCTAGTATGAGTTGTTGGGAAAGGGGAGAGTACATCTTACTGTGAGAATCATGGGAGACCTAGAAAATGTTACACTCGAGGCACATATAATGTTATACTCGATTGTATACTCAAATTCTTTACATACTCGAGGTATCTGGTGAAGTTTTAGTTATGTTGTACCATGTTTCCGCAAAAAAGATAGCAGTGCGAGCTAGAAAGATACTTTTCGAGAATTGTGAGCATTCCGGTGGTTAGTAAGGGTATGTGCCCATGGGCATATTGTAAGTAGATGTTCATATATGATACCTGATAGCAAAGAAGAAAACATCTTAAAACCGTTATCGGTACCCTAGTATTTTCAGAAGCAGACATATTGTATTTATTACAGAAAAAGACTATTAGAAAGTATAACTAAGCCATCGTTTGAAGTAAACGAAATTGTACTTATTGAAATGATTTCTTATTCTCAGGAATGACAACACGTGTTTTGACATTTTGTAGCCGATGTGTCATCTTCGGACTAACTCTGTCCACATGTGTTGCCTCTTGGGTCTCTAAATGTGTACTATATCATCAATTCTTGAAGAAACGACGAGCAATGACGCAACATTCCCTTTGAGTGGAAGAATATCCATCAGAATTTCGGTTTTAATCTCATCCATGCAATCCTGTGTTGAGAAAGATAAATAAATAAACAACATGAACATATGAGTATTCAGATATTTCAGCTTCCGTGTACACGCAGTGCCATTACAGTCCCTATCAGCACTAAATTGTAGATTCCACTTTCAACCATCCAAATTTGTATATACTTGATATTTCTATTAAAACGATTTTTTAAAAAGTATGTGAAAAAATAGTTTGCGCTCTGATTGGGGATGGTTTACCTAGAAATTGGGAGGATAAATTTAATAGGAATTGTTTACCGGGCGGAGGTCCATGAAGCCATCATCATCGTGGTGTCCGCGGATAGCCATATTACGGCGGCCGATCAAAGATGCATGTTTTCTTCTAGCACTAGCACACTTTTGTAGCACTGGGCACCAAGATACCTACAATTAACAAAAATTTGATAAATGTTCATGGATTTTAGAGTGAAGATGAACGAGATGATATGCACGGCAGCCACGGCTACATAGGCATCTGTGCGCCGAAAATTTTAGCCACGGAAAATGTCAATATCCGAGATCTGCACTGGCAGCCATGACTGATGCAGGCATACAAAAAATCATGAACATACAATCACGGCACCATGACATACCTCGACCAAGCAGGGTCCAAACCGGTGTTTACTCGTCTAAGGCTAGACAATGATTTGCAACCTTTGGTGTGAATTTCTGCACTGATTGGGATCTTATAAATACGTGGGAGGTATGTGTTCACAAAAAATTTCCAAAAAAAAAAAGCAATTATGGACACGTAAATCAGGGCTGATTGAAAATACCAAAATAGGCATGCATTTTCTTTGGCAAGAGATTGCTATATTGATCTTTCCAATCACGGCCGGTGCATGCACGCAAATCAAAAATGGAAATATCTTAGACTTATCGTTGGAGCTGAGAAAACGGGTTTGCTCCTTCACTAACGGGTTGCATCACAAGATATACACGGATTCCTCTCATCTTCTAGAAATCAATCCAACGGCTAGCGATCTGGGAGCCTGGACACCATGGTGCCCCAATTACTTTACCCGGAAGTTCAAATGGGGCACCAAGGAGCTCGGGCACCATGCATGGTGACCGCATGATGGGTATCTAGATTCTGCGAGCTGATCGGGTTTTTTACTTTCGGGTTAACCCGTTAGCGTGCATGATGACCGCATGATGGGTATATATATAATTAGTGTGCATGCATGACCTACCATGCATCCATGCATATATATATTTTAATATATATTTGAACATATTTTTGGGGATTTCAATCTCTCTCTCTCGATCTATATATCGTTTGTGGCCAAAAAACACACACATACGCATGCACTTTATGCGCAAAAGGCGCGGGTGCCTCTAATATATAATGTGTGTGCGCACTCGATCGATGATCCCTAAACCTTAAACCCTAAAACCCTAAAACCCTAATCCTAAACCCTAAACACCCAAAACACCCTAGACCCTAAACCCTAACCCTAACCCATACTTAATACACATAACCCCTAGACCATAAACACTAAACCCTAAACCCTAAACCATAACCCCTAGCTAACCCTAATCCCTAACAACCCTAAACCCTAAACCCGAACCCTAATCCCTAAACCCTAAACCTATAAACCCTAAACCCTAGCTCTAGCTATATATATATAGGCCCCAAACGACACTTAATTGCACATCACGCAGGCCAGGGGGCCTCGCGGTCCTCTAAATTAAGTGTGACATTAACCCTAACCAAACCATATATATATAACTAACCCGTCCTAGCTAATCAAACCTGGCTACTTAATTAAAACACATAACCCCAAACTATACTAGCTATAACCCGATCTAATAAAAACCTGCTCTATATATATATATAGCTAGCTAGCAAACCCTAGATTAACCCTGATACGTCTCCGACGTATCGATAATTTCTTATGTTCCATGCCACATTATTGATGATATCTACATGTTTTATGCATACTTTATGTCATATTTATGCATTTTCCGGCACTAACCTATTAACGAGATGCCGAAGAGCCAGTTGCTATTTTCTGCTGTTTTTGGTTTCAGAAATCCTAGTAAGGAAATATTCTCGGAATTGGACGAAATCAACGCCCAGGGGCCTATTTTTCCACGAAGCTTCCAGAAGACCGGAGGACTTACAAAGTGGGGCCACGAGGTGGCGCCACACTAGGGCGGCACGGCCCAAGCTTTGGCCGCGCCGGCCTGTTGTGTGGGGCCCTCGTGTGGCCCCCTGACCTGCCCTTCCGCCTACATATAGTCTTCGTCGCGAAACCCCCAGTACCGAGAGCCACGATACGAAAAACCTTAATGAGACGCCGCCGCCGCCAATCCCATCTCGGGGGATTCAGGAGATCTTCTCCGGCACCCTGCCGGAGAGGGGAATCATCTCCCGGAGGACTCTTCACCGCCATGATCGCCTCCGGAGTGATGAGTGAGTAGTTCACCCTCGGACTATGGGTCCATAGCAGTAGCTAGATGGACCTCTTCTCCTTATGTGCTTCATTGTCGGATCTTGTGAGCTGCCTAACATGATCAAGATCATCTATCTGTAATGCTATATGTTGTGTTTGTCGGGATCCGATGGATAGAGAATATTATGTTATGTTGATTATCAATCTATTACCTATGTGTTGTTTATGATCTTGCATGCTCTCCGTTATTAGTAGAGGCTCTGGCCAAGTTTTTACTCTTAACTCCAACAGGGAGTATTTATGCTCGATAGTGGGTTCATGCCTCCATTAAATCTGGGACAGTGACAGAAAGTTCTAAGGTTGTGGATGTGCTATTGCCACTAGGGATAAAACATTGATGCTATGTCCGAGGATGTAGTTATTGATTACATTACGCACCATACTTAATGCAATTGTCTGTTGTTTGCAACTTAATACTGGAAGGGGTTCGGATGATAACCTGAAGGTGGACTTTTTAGGCATAGATGCATGCTGGATAGCGGTCTATGTACTTTGTCGTAATGCCCAATTAAATCTCACTATACTCATCATATCATGTATATGCATGGTCATGCCCTCTCTATTTGTCAATTGCCCGACTGTAATTTGTTCACCCAACATGCTATTTATCTTATGGGAGAGACACCTCTAGTGAACTGTGGACCCCGGTCCATTCTTTTACATTGAATACAATCTATCGCAATACTTGTTCTACTCGTTTTCTCGCAAACAATCATCATCCACACTATACATCTAATCCTTTGTTACAGACAAGCCGGTGAGATTGACAACCTCACCTGTTTCGTTGGGGCAAAGTACTTTGGTTGTGTTGTGCAGGTTCCACGTTGGCACTCGGAATCCCCGGTGTTGCGCCGCACTACATCCCGCCGCCATCAACCTTCGACGTGCTTCTTGGCTCCTACTCGGTTCGATTAAACCTTGGTTTCTTACCGAGGGAAACTTGCTACCGTGCGCATCACACCTTCCTCTTAGGGTTCCCAACGAACGTGTCAACTACACGCATCAAGCAAATTTCTGGCGCCGTTGCCGGGGAGATCAAGACACGCTGCAAGGGGAGTCTCCACAATCCAATCTCTTTACTTTGTTTTTTTCTTGCTTTATTTTATTTACTTTCTTGTTTGCTGCATTATATCAAAACACAAAAAAATTAGTTGCTAGTTTTACTTTATTTACTGTCTTGTTCTCTATATCAAAAACACAAAAAATTAGTTACTTGCATTTTACTTTTGTTACCATGTCTAGTTCCGCACCTGTTACTTCTTCACCCGAGGAATTAGTCTTCACTTTTAAACAAGGGGATGAGGAGAGTTTTAAAGATGCTTGGTCCAGAATTTTTACTTCTTATCGTAAAGCTGAACCTCAAATGACTCTAAGTTTGCTCCTTAGTAATTTTTATTTTGGTCTTATGATTCACTATAGATATGCCTTGGATGTTGTAGTGGGAGGAGATTTCCTTCATTGCAATGGGGATCAAGCTTTTAATTCCATAAAGAAGTTGGTTGCATCACATGATTCAGCTAATAACTTTGATTCATCCCTTATTAGCATTTATAATAGATTAAACACTCTTGAGACAAGTGCATCTCGCTTGAATGAAAATTATAGATATGTTCGTAACCGTCTTGATCAAGTTTTAGTGAACTCTGAACCTTCATTATGGGATCCTACTATTAAAATTGTTATCGGTGACCAAACTCTTCATGCCAATTGTGATATTATGTTTGAATTTTGCCTAATGCCTAAGAGTATTCATGAATCTTTGAAACTTTGGGGATTCGTTGAAGGGGGAGAAGGAATAACTCTTATTGATAACTCTGTTATAATTCCTAAAGGAATAGCTGCGGGTGTGCATACAACTGTTCTTGGGAGAACAATATCCATTGATTATCTTGTTATTGAATGTGCAGGAACAGGACAAATCACACTCGGAAGATCCCTGCTGAAACTATTGGGAGCAGTCATAGATATGGGAGAAGGCACCCTAAAATTCACCTCTACACCCGGGGGTAAACATATATTCCCTAAATCAAAGAGTAAGAAAAATAACAAGAAAGGTAAGGGTAAAGCCCAAGGTAATGTTGATACTTCATCTCTTGATGTTACTTGATATACACTTTCTGCGCCTAGCTGAAAGGCGTTAAAGAAAAGCGCTTATGGGAGACAACCCATGTTTTTACTACAGTAATTTTATCTTATATTTGAGTCTTGGAAGTTGTTACTACTGTAGCAACCTCTCCTTATCTTAGTTTTGTGCATTGTTGTGCCAAGTAAAGTCGTTGATAGTAAGGTTCATACTAGATTAGGATTACTGCGCAGAAACAGATTTCTTTGCTGTCACGAATCTGGACCTAATTTCCTGTAGGTAACTCAGAAAATTATGCCAATTTACGTGAGTGATCCTCAGATATTTACGCAACTTTCATTCAATTTGAGCATTTTCATCTGAGCAAGTCTGGTGCCTCAATAAAATTCGTCTTTACGAACTGTTCTGTTTTGACAGATTCTGCCTTTTATTTCGCATTGCCTCTTTTGCTATGTTGGATGAATTTCTTTGTTCCATTAATTTCCAGTAGCTTTGTGCAATGTCCGAAGTGTTAAGAATGATTATGTCACCTCTGAACATGTAAATTTTAATTGTGCACTAACCCTCTAATGAGTTGTTTTGAGTTTGGTGTGGAGGAAGTTTTCAAGGATCAAGAGAGGGAGATGATACAATATGATCAAGGAGAGTGAAAGCCCTAAGCTTGGGGATGCCCCGGTGGTTCACCCCTGCATATTTTAAGAAGACTCAAGCGTCTAAGCTTGGGGATGCCCAAGGCATCCCCTTCTTCATCGACAACATTATCGAGTTCCTCCCTGAAACTATATTTTTATTCCATCACATCTTATGTGCTTTGCTTGGAGCGTCGGTTTGTTTTTGTTTTTGTTTTTTTTTTGAATAAAATGGATCCTAGCATTCATTGTGTGGGAGAGAGACACGCTCCGCTATTGCATATGGACAAATATGTCCTTAGGCTTTACTCATAGTATTCATGGCGAAGGTTGAATCTTCTTCGTTAAATTGTTATATGGTTGGAATCGGGAAATGCTACATGTAGTAATTCTAAAATGTCTTGAATAATTTGATACTTGGCAATTGTTGTGCTCATGTTTAAGCTCTTGCATCATATACTTTGCACCTATTAATGAAGAAATACATAGAGCTTGCTAAAATTTGGTTTGCATAATTGGTCTCTCTAAAGTCTAGATAATTTCTAGTATTGAGTTTTGAACAACAAGGAAGACGGTGTAGAGTCTTATAATGTTTACAATATGTCTTTTATGTGAGTTTTGCTGCACCGGTTCATCCTTGTGTTTGTTTCAAATAACCTTGCTAGCCTAAACCTTGTATCGAGAGGGAATACTTCTCATGCATCCAAAATCCTTGAGCCAACCACTATGCCACTTGTGTCCACCATACCTACCTACTACATGGTATTTCTCCGCCATTCCAAAGTAAATTGCTTGAGTTCTACCTTTAAAATTTCCATTCTTTACCTTTGCAATATATAGCTCATGGGACAAATATCTTAAAAACTATTGTGGTATTGAATATGTACTTATGCACTTTATCTCTTATTAAGTTGTTTGTTGTGCGATAACCATGTTCCTGGGGACGCCATCAACTACTCTTTGTTGAATATCATGTGAGTTGCTATGCATGTCCGTCTTGTCTCGAAGTAAGGGAGATTTACCACTCATTTAATGGTTAGAGCATGCATAATGTTAGAGAAGAATATTGGGCCGCTAACTAAAGCCATGAATCATGGTGGAAGTTTCAGTTTTGGACATATATCCTCAATCTCATATGAGAACATTAATTTTTGCTAATTGCTTATGCATTAAAGAGGAGTCCATTATCTGTTGTCTATGTTGTCCCGGTATGGATGTCTAAGTTGAGAATAATCAAAAGCGAGAAATCCAAATGCGAGCTTTCTCCTTAGACCTTTGTACGAGCGGCATAGAGGTACCCCTTTGTGACACTTGGTTAAAACATGTGTATTGCGATGATAATCCCGGTAATCCAAGCTAATTAGGACAAGGTGCGGGCACTATTAGTATACTATGCATGAGGCTTGCAACTTGTAAGATATAATTTACATGATACATAGGCTTTATTACTACCGTTGACAAAATTGTTTCTTGTTTTCAAAACCAAAGCTCTAGCACAAATATAGCAATCAATGCTTCCCTCTGCGAAGGGCCTTTCTTTTACTTTTATGTTGAGTCAGTTCACCTATCTCTCTCCATCTCAAGAAGCAAACACTTGTGTGAACTGTGCATTGATTCCTACATACTTGCATATTGCACTTGTTATATTACTTTACATTGACAATATCCATGAGATATACATGTTATAAGTTGAAAGCAACCGCTGAAACTCAATCTTCCTTTGTGTTGCTTCAATACCTTTACTTTGATTTATTGCTTTATGAGTTAACTCTTATGCAAGACTTATTGATGCTTGTCTTGAAAGTACTATTCATGAAAAGTCTTTGCTTTATGATTCATTTGTTTACTCATGTCATTACCATTGTTTTGATCGCTGCATTCATTACATATGCTTACAATAGTATGATCAAGGTTATGATGGCATGTCACTCCAGAAATTATCTTTGTTATCGTTCACCTGCTCGGGACGAGCGGGAACTAAGCTTGGGGATGCTGATATGTCTCCGACGTATCGATAATTTCTTATGTTCCATGCCATATTATTGATGATATCTACATGTTTTATGCATACTTTATGTCATATTTATGCATTTTCCGGCACTAACCTATTAACGAGATGCCGAAGAGCAAGTTGCTGTTTTCTAGCTGTTTTTGGTTTCGAAATCCTAGTAAGGAAATATTCTCGGAATTGGACGAAATCAACGCCCAGGGGCCTATTTCTCCACGAAGCTTCCAGAAGACCGGAGGACTTACGAAGTGGGGCCACGAGGTGGCACCACACTAGGGTGGCGCGGCCCAAGCCTTGGCCGCGCCGGCCTGTTGTGTGGGGCCCTCGTGTGGCCCCCTGACCTGCCCTTCCGCCTACATATAGTATTCGTCGCGAAACCCCCAGTAACGAGAGCCACGATATGGAAAACCTTACTGAGACGCCGCCGCCGCCAATCCCATCTCGGGGGATTCAGGAGATCGCCTCCGGCACCCTGCCGGAGAGGGGAATCATCTCCCGGAGGACTCTTCACCGCCATGATCGCCTCCGGAGTGATGAGTGAGTAGTTCACCCCTGGACTATGGGTCCATAGCAGTAGCTAGATGGTCTTCTTCTCCTTATGTGCTTCATTGTCGGATCTTGTGAGCTGCCTAACATGATCAAGATCATCTATCTGTAATGCTATATGTTGTGTTTGTCGGGATCCGATGGATAGAGAATATTATGTTATGTTGATTATCAATCTATTACCTATGTGTTGTTTATGATCTTGCATGCTCTCCGTTATTAGTAGAGGCTCTGGCCAAGTTTTTTACTCTTAACTCCAACAGGGAGTATTTATGCTCGATAGTGGGTTCATGCCTCCATTAAATCCGGGACCAGTGACAGAAAGTTCTAAGGTTGTGGATGTGCTATTGCCACTAGGGATAAAACATTGATGCTATGTTCGAGGATGTAGTTATTGATTACATTACGCACCATACTTAATGCAATTGTCTGTTGTTTGCAACTTAATACTGGAAGGGGTTCGGATGATAACTCGAAGGTGGACTTTTTAGGCATAGATGCATGCTGGATAGCGGTCTATGTACTTTGTCGTACTTGCCCAATTAAATCTCACTATACTCATCATATCATGTATGTGCATGGTCATGCCCTCTCTATTTGTCAATTGCCCGACCGTAATTTGTTCACCCAACATGCTATTTATCTTATGGGAGAGACACCTCTAGTGAACTGTGGACCCCGGTCCATTCTTTTACATTGAATACAATCTACTGCAATACTTGTTCTACTCGTTTTCTGCAAACAATCATCATCCACACTATACATCTAATCCATTGTTACAGCAAGCTCGGTGAGATTGACAACCTCACTGTTTCGTTGGGGCAAAGTACTTTGGTTGTGTTGTGCAGGTTCCATGTTGGCGCCGGAATCCCTGGTGTTCGCCGCACTACATCCCGCCGCCATCAACCTTCGACGTGCTTCTTGGCTCCTACTGGTTCGATTAAACCTTGGTTTCTTACTGAGGGAAACTTGCTACTGTGCGCATCACACCTTCCTCTTGGGGTTCCCAACGAACGTGTCAACTACACGCATCAAACCCCAATTAATATATATGGCCTATATCGATCATGTATGATCGAACATCCCTGAGATTCATTCATTAATTAATTATATAAGTAGCGCTGATAAATTAATTAACTTGAATATATTGACAAGTTCTCGAATGAAAACATACACTTTGATTAAGTTGCCTCACAATATATATATATATATAATTAGTGTGCATGCATGCATGGCCTACCATATATATATATATATATATATATATATATATATATATATATATATATATATATATAATATATAGGTCTGCTATTCTCGAACCGGTTTGAGAATAGCTATTCTCGAACCCTTTCTGAACTTCCTGCTGCACGGGAGTGAACTTCTCGGCGGAACACTAGAAATGTCATGTTTGGGCGGACAGTGTTTTGTCGTTGATTTTCAAACCGCTTATTGAAATGATACATATGATATACCGTTGGATACGTATGGAAATTTCGCAACTTACTCATATTCAATGTTTTTCCAAATACTCTACGGTTTGAAACCAATTTCAAATATGCAAAACTATGTTTTCACGGATTTCGCATTTTCCTGCAGTATTTTAGGTTTAGTTTTCAAACGCTTTGTCGGAATGATGTGTATGATATGTCGTTGGAAAGCTGCTGATTAGGCGCATTGTTTTGGTGTACAAAAATTTTCCAAATTTATCACGGTTTATGGACAGATTTAAAAATATGTGATTTCGTTTTCCGAGCATCTTAGCTTTTCGTACAGTATTTCGGAGTTAAATCTTGAACCACTTGTCCGAATGTTACAAATGATATGGCGCTGGAAAGATATAGCTTAGGCGCAACTTTTTTATGATGAACATTTTTCCAAATTCTCAACGGTTTAAATTTAATTTCAGAAATACGCAAAATTGGAAATGACGCTATCACTTATACGTTTTAAAATTTGCTCGTCTAGATTGATTAGGTGTGGCATGACGGCATGTTGGAGTATTAATAGAGTTATATCACTGCTAATTACATGTGGTGCAGTTTGATTTGTGCAACCGGATGCCTTACCAACGATTTCCACGCGTATGATTTCCGCCCAGAAAAATAGAGTACCTGAACTGTCCCGGTTTCACGGAAGTGAACTTCACGACATTTTGTTAGTGAACTTCAAGTCGCGGTATAAATTTTTCATGCATGTTCAAAATTAACTTCTCACACGGTTCAAAGTGAACTTCACAGTTTTATGGCATGAGTCCAAGCGAATTTGCATTTTAAATAAAAGCGAACTTCACATTTTTATGCTTATATGTACGAATTAGACAAGCTGCTTATATGTATGAATTAGACAAGCGAACTTGTAGTTTTACGTGCATTACTTGAACTTCAAGCGAACTTGCATTTTAAATAAAAGAGAACTTCATAGTTTTGTACTTATATGCATGTGTTGGACAAGCGAACTTTCATTCTAAATAAAAACGCTCATGTACAAGCGAACTTGCATTTTTAATAAAAGCGAACTTCACGGTTTTATACTTATGTGCATGAGTTAGATAAACAAACTTACATTTTAAATTAAAGCGAACTTCAAAGTTTTTCATAGTTTTATGCTTATGTGCATGAGCTGAACATTGCATTTTAAATAAAAACGAACTCCCATGAAAATAAAAAAAGTGAACTCGTCATACGAATGGAATGAACATGTCTTTTTCTAGTTAGCATCACGTAAACAACATTGTACTGCATTTAGCAGACCACACTAAGGCAGACATTAAAAGAAGCACTTAGAGGACATTTAACTAACACACTGAATTAGTTATGTGTGTCTGCACTAGGAATTGTTCAGCTTCTTCATCTCGGTACAGTAACGAATTGGACTTAACGAGTTCACAGATAGGAAAATTGAACACTACAGCTCAAACGAAGTACACAGTACTAGACGAAGTACAAAACACGCTTATGCATGTTGCAGGAACGCTCAAACACCAAAATGTCATCAGACTTGAGACCAAAGTAGAAAGAGCAGTCACACATGCTTGACAATCACGCTCAGCTTCTTCTTCTACTGTTAACTAGCTAGAGTCACAGAAACTTCAGTACTAGCACTTGCTCTGCCAATCTGCCTGATTCGATTCATCAGAGATTAACGTCGTGCACATTGCATGCCACGCACACCGTTGATCACATCATTCACGCGACGCCGGTGCTGTTGGCGGCGGCGGCGGACCAGCAGTACACGCTGGTGGCGGCGGTCCTCATGGTGCTGCTAAGTAGTAAAAAATCCATCTAGCAGGAATAGTCTACAATGAAGTATCAGGAGACGTGAACTTCACGGTTAGGACAAGTTAACTCCACGAATTAGTATCAGTAAACTTCACTCAGCCTACAACGTGTCTGTCCTGGTGATTCTCCTGGAGCGGACTCGCCCGCCGCATGACAGGTCGGGCTTGACTACGCCATGGACACCGAGGGACCGCCAAGCCGCGTCCACTAGCCGGAAGAAGGGCGGGGCTGGCACCATGTTTATGTCCTTGGATATAGCATCATTCCACGTCTTAGATATAGCATAGGAGGCTCGATCAAGTAGTGTTCCTCTCGCTATACGAGAAAAAAGGCAGCATAAGGATACTAGTAAACAGTGATAGATGGTCAAGAGCAAAAGAAATAGTAGATAATGCTTTTATATAGCAAAACAAGATTGCTCTGAGCGCCTCCATTTCAGCAACATGCATTTTGTTCAAAGGAAATTCATTTTATTTGCAGAGTGAACTTCCCTTTTTACACCAAATGAACTCACTATGACCATTTAGTTTGTTTCATAGATGAATGAAATGAACATTCACGATGTACATGAGCTTCCACTTATGTGCAAAGTGAACTGTCCAACAAAAATGAAATATACATGAAACTAAAAAAGTGGAATATACATCAACTATGTGGCTAATTTGAAAGACCAATAGAGAACCGGAGAAAACAAGATCTTTTTTCGTGGTATTCCCTTTAGAAGTGGAACATCATTTATCTTTTAAGCGAACCACTCTACCTTAATAGGTGGACTTCCTTTTTATAAAAGTAAATGGAGTGAATCTCAAGAGAAAAGTGAACTCCCTAACAAAAAAGAACTTGAATCATAGAATGGAACTTGACAACAATATGTGAAGTGCACTTAGTAGAAAATCAAAGAGTGAAATTATTGCAGGCGAAGTGCAAGTAGCCGAATATTTTGCCCAAATAAAAATCTAACACACAATCTGCAAACAAAATTTCAAATAGAAAAAATAGTTAAATAGAGTAATTATGAATAAGCATCAGGCAGTTCAGAGTTGCGCAGGTCATCGAGCAAGGTGGCAAACCAGTAAGAAGCAGTTCAAAGTGAAACATATACCGTGAACACGACAGCACATGACCTGGAAACTGCAGCCCTTCATGTCGCCGTCACCCTGGAACCGCAAGAGGCTGTGCTGGTGCGGGGACGGTGTTCCCGGCGCCTCACGTTGGTGGACTTCCTAGCCGCGCACACGGGACCGTGGGAGTAGGCGTGGGTGGTCTCCCGGCGGCACAAGCCGGGGAAGGGGGATGGGTGCCGCCGATCAATCCCGCGCTAGTAGACTCCCGGGCAGCGTTAGGTGGACTCCCGTTGCCTTGTAGAGCATTGCGGAGCCAAGGGAGGGTGCACTTCCTGTTTTAAGCATGATTCGGATGAAATCACGGTGATGTAATTCTTATCTTTCGAGATACTAGAGCAATGCACAACATGACAATGTGAAGTGCGCGAGACAAAAAAAGTGATTTTAATCATGGATGAAATAAACATTCAAAATGAAATGCCGAGTGTGAACCAAGTGAACTTCGGTGTTAACTACTACGAACGGACGAAGGTAAGTATGAACTTCTCGACATAATTGGATGGACTTCCGTAGCGGATGAAGTCGACTATGAATAGTTAGTCATTATGTTCGTCAAAATAGCACTTGGGAGTGTTTCAACATTACCTTGGCTATGTGCATCTTACGGTCCAATAAATGAATAACTAGTTGATTAATAAAATAGCTAGCTGATTATGAATCAAACTATTCTGCTGAAAAATCTGAACTTTGCCTTCGGCGAAAGTGAACTCCCCGAAAAAAAATAAAAGTTATTTTCCCGAGTGACACAAAACATAGATTATATGTGAGAACCACTGAAATTATGCAGTTCATTTCGTAAAAAAAATATTGCTGCAATGGTATAGAAGTTCGAGAGGATGCAACGTACTCGTGACAGACATTGACAAACTAAGCTGCACCATGGCTAACATTGAGCTGCACCAATGCCAATGTGAACAGCTTCTTATACTCATGTGAACTACGGATGCCGAATGAGTGAACCACCCAAAACAACTAAAATGAAATATTTGATGCTTCTGAGGTGAACTTTGGATGCCAAATAAGTGAAATATCAGCAACATTTCAGCAAGAGCACCCGACGGCTGTACTTCTTTGCATCCTGTCAAACGAATCTGCACGACCAATACCGAAGAAGTGTACTTGTATGTAATAGAGAATGTGAAGTTTCTAATTTTGAGTCCGTGATGGTGTGTATTTCACACGTTCGTTGGGCAACCCCAAGAGGAAGGTATGATGCGCACGGCAGCAAGTTTTCCCTCGGAAAGAAACCAAGGTTTATCGAACCAGGAGGAGCCAAGAAGCACGTTGAAGGTTGATGGCGGCGGGATGTAGTGCGGCGCAACACCGGAGATTCCGGCGCCAACGTGGAACCTGCACAACACAACCAAAGTACTTTGCCCCAACGAAACAGTGAGGTTGTCAATCTCACCGGCTTGCTGTAACAAAGGATTAACCGTATTGTGTGGAAGATGATTGTTTGCCAGAGAAAATAGTAAAAACAAGTATTGCAGCAGATTTGCATTTCAGTATTAAAGAATGGACCGGGGTCCACAGTTCACTAGAGGTGTCTCTCCCATAAGATAAAAGCATGTTGGGTGAACGAATTACAGTCGGGCAATTGACAAATAGAGAGGGCATAACAATGCACATACATGACATGATAAGTATAGTGAGATTTAATTGGGCATTACGACAAAGTACATAGACCGCCATCCAACTGCATCTATGCCTAAAAGTCCACCTTCGGGTTATCATCCGAACCCCCTCCGGTATTAAGTTGCAAAGCAACGAGACAATTGCATTAAGTATGGTGCGTAATGTAATCAACAACTACATCCTCGGACATAGCGCCAATGTTTTATCCCTAGTGGCAACGAGCACAACACAACCTTAGGGGTTTCTGTCACTCCCCAGGTGTCAATGCGGGCATGAACCCACTATCGAGCATAAATACTCCCTCTTGGAGTTAAAAGTATCAACTTGGCCAGAGCCTCTACTAATAACGGAGAGCATGCAAGATCATAAACAACACATATGTAATAACTTGATAATTAACATGACATGGTATTCTCTATCCATCGGATCCCGACAAACACAACATATAGAATTACAGATAGATGATCTTGATCATGTTAGGCAGCTCACAAGATCCAACAATGAAGCACAATGAGGAGAAGACAACCATCTAGCTACTGCTATGGACCCATAGTCCAGGGGTGAACTACTCGCTCACCACTCCGGAGGCGACCATGGCGGTGTAGAGTCCTCCGGGAGATGAATCCCCTCTCCGGCGGGGTGCCGGAGGAGATCTCCAGAATCCCCCGAGATGGGATCGGCGGCGGCGGCGTCTCGGTAAGGTTTTCCGTATCGTGGTTTTTCGCCTCGGGGGTTTCGCGACGGAGGCTTTAAGTAGGCGGAAGGGCGAGTCGGGGGCCGGACGAGGGGGCCACACCATAGGGCGGCGCGGGCCCCCCGGGCCGCGCCGCCACGTGGTGTCGCCACCTCGTGGCCCCACTTCGAATGTTCTCCGGTCTTACGGAAGCTCCGTGGAAAAATAGGCCCCTGGGTCTTTGTTTCGTCCAATTCCGAGAATATTTCGTTACTAGGATTTACGAAACCAAAAACAGCGAGAAAACGAGGAACTGGCACTTCGGCATCTTGTTAATAGGTTAGTTCCGGAAAATGCACGAATATGACATAAAGTGTGCATAAAACATGTAGGTATCATCAATAATATGGCATAGAACATAAGAAATTATCGATACGTCGGAGACGTATCAAGCATCCCCAAGCTTAGTTACTGCTCGTCCCGAGCGAGGTAAAACGATAACAAAGATAATTTCGAAGTGATATGCCATCATAACCTTGATCATACTATTTGTAAACATATGTAGTGAATGCAGCGATCAAAACAATGATAATGACATGAGTAAACAGGTGAATCATATAGCAAAGACTTTTCATGAATAGTACTTCAAGACAAGTATTAATAAGTCTTGCATAAGAGTTAACTCATAAAGCAATAAATCAAAGTAAAGGTATTGAAGCAACACAAAGGAAGATTAAGTTTCAGCGGTTGCTTTCAACTTGTAACATGTATATCTCATGGATAATTGTCAACATAGAGTAACATAACAAGTACAATATGCAAATATGTAGGAATCAATGCACAGTTCACACAAGTGTTTGCTTCTTGAGGTGGAGAGAAATAGGTGAACTGACTCAACATAAAAGTAAAGAGAATGGTCCTTCAAAGAGGAAAGCATCGATTGCTATATTTGTGCTAGAGCTTTTATTTTGAAAACATGAAACAATTTTGTCAACGGTAGTAATAAAGCATATGAGTTATGAAAGTTATATCTTACAAGTTGCAAGTCTCATGCATAGTATACTAATAGTGCCCGCACCTTGTCCTAATTAACTTGGACTACCGGATCTTTGCAATGCACATGTTTTGACCAAGTGTCACAATGGGGTACCTCCATGTCGCACTGTACAAAGGTCTAAGGAGAAAGCTCGCATTTTGGATTTCTCGCTTTTGATTATTCTCAACTTAGACATCCATACCGGGACAACATGGACAACGAGATAATGGACTCCTCTTTAATGCATAAGCATGTGGCAACAATTATTATTCTCATATGAGATTGAGGATATATGTCCAAACTGAAACTTCCACCATGAATCATGGCTTTAGTTAGCGGCCCAAAGTTCTTCTCTAACAATATGCATGCTCCAACCATGAAGGTGGTAGATCTCTCTTGCTTCGAGACAAGACGGACATGCATAGCAACTCACATGATATCCAACAAAGAATAGTTGATGGCGTCCCCGAAGCATGGTTATCGCTCAACAAGCAACTTAATAAGAGATAAAGTGCATAAGTACATATTCAATACCACAATAGTTTTTAAGCTATTTGTCCCATGAGCTATATATTGCAAAGGTGAATGATGGAATTTTAAAGGTAGCACTCAAGCAATTTACTTTGGAATGGCGGATAAATACCATGTAGTAGGTAGGTATGGTGGACACAAATGGCATAGTGGTTGGCTCAAGTATTTTGGATGCATGAGAAGTATTCCCTCTCGATACAAGGTTTAGGCTAGCAAGGTTATTTGAAACAAACACAAGGATGAACGGTACAGCAAAACTCACATAAAAGACATATGGTAAACATTATAAGACTCCATACCGTCTTCCTTGTTGTTCAAAACTCAATACTAGATGTTATCTAGACTCTAGAGAAACCAAATATGCAAACCAAATTAGCAAGCTCTAAGTATTTCTTCATTAATGGGTGCAAAGTATATGATGCAAGAGCTTAAACATGAGCACAACAATTGCCAAGTATCAAATTATCCAAGACATTATAGCAATTTACTACATGTATCATTTTCCAATTCCAACCATATAACAATTTAACGAAGATGAAACTTCGCCATGAATACTATGAGTAGAGCCTAAGGACATATTTGTCCATATGCAACAACGGAGCGTGTCTTTCTCCCATAAAGTGAATGCTAGGATCCATTTTATTCAAACAAAACAAAAAACAAAAACAAACCGACGCTCCAAGCAAAGTGCATAAGATGTGACGGAATAAAAATATAGTTTCGGGGGAGGAACTCGATAATGTTGTCGATGAAGAAGGGGATGCCTTGGGCATCCCCAAGCTTAGACGCTTGAGTCTTCTTATAATATGCAGGGGTGAACCACCGGGGCATCCCCAAGCTTAGAGCTTTCACTCTCCTTGATCATATTGCATCATACTCCTCTCTTGATCCTTGAAAACTTCCTCCACACCAAACTCGAAACAACTCATTAGAGGATTAGTGCATAATAAAAATTCACATGTTCAGAGGTGACACAATCATTCTTAACACTTCTGGACATTGCATAAAGCTACTGGACATTAGTGGATCAAAGAAATTCATCCAACATAGCAAAAGAGGCAATGCGAAATAAAAGACAGAATCTGTCAAAACAGAACAGTCCGTAAAGATGGATTTTATTAGGACACCAGACTTGCTCAAACGAAAATGCTCAAATTGAATGAAAGTTGCGTACATATCTTAGGATCATGCTCGTAAATTGGCGTAATTTTCTGAGCTACCTACAGGGAGATAGACCCAGATTCGTGACAGCAAAGAAATCTGGAACTGCGCGATAATCCAAATCTAGTACTTACTTTTCTATCAAAGACTTTACTTGGCACAACAAAACTCAAAACTAAGATAAGGAGAGGTTGCTACAGTAGTAAACAACTTCCAAGACACAAATATAAAACAAAAATACTGGAGTAAAAACATGGGTTGTCTCCCATAAGCGCTTTTCTTTAACGCCTTTCAGCTAGGCGCGAAAGTGTAACTCAAGTAACATCGAGAGATGAAGCATCAACATCATAATTTGTTCTAATAATAGAATCATAAGGTACCTTCATTCTCTTTCTAGGGAAGTGTTCCATACCTTTCTTGAGAGGAAATTGATATTTAATATTACCTTCCTTCATATCAATAGTAGCACCAACGGTTCGGAGAAAAGGTCTTCCCAATATAATGGGGCAAGATGCATTGCATTCAATATCCAAGACAACAAAATCAACGGGGACAAGGTTATTGTTAACCATAATATGAACATTATCAACTTTCCCCAAAGGTTTCTTTTTAGCATTATCAGCGAGATTAACATCCAAATAACAATTCTTCAATGGTGGCAAGTCAAGCATATCATAGACTTTTTTAGGCATAACAGAAATACTTGCACCAAGATCACACAAGGCATTACAATCAAAGTCTTTGACTCTCATTTTAATGATGGGCTCCCAACCATCCTCTAGCTTTCTAGGAATAGAAGTTTCAAGTTTTAGTTTCTCTTCTCTAGCTTTTATGAGAGCATTTGTAATATGTTTTGTGAAAGCCAAATTTATAGCACTAGCATTGGGACTTTTAGCAAGTTTTTGTAAGAACTTTATAACTTCAGAGATATGGCAATCATCAAAATCTAAATCATTACAATCTAAAGCAATGGGATTATCATCCCCAAGGTTGGAAAAAATTTCAGCGAGTTTTATCACAAGCGGTTTCAGCGGTTTTAGCGGTTTCGGGTAATTTTGCGCGCTTTGCACTAGGAGTAGAAGCATTGCCAACACCAATTATTTTACCATTGATAGTAGGAGGTGCAGCAACATATGAATCATTAACATTGCTAGTGGTGGTAATAGTCCAAACTTTAGCTACATTTTCTTTTTTAGCTAGTTTTTCATTTTCTTCTCTATCCCACCTAGCACGCGAGTTCAGCAATTAATCTTATATTCTCATTAATTCTAACTTGGATGGCATTTGCTGTAGTAACAATTTTATTTTCAATATCATCAGGTTTAGCAGCCATTTTATTAATTAAAGAAGATTGTGACGCGAGACATGTATGAGATTCGGTCTTCGACATTTGCAAGTTTAGTTTGCAACCCAGAAATCTCCATATTCAGATTTTCAAGTTGATTTCCTATTTTCTTCAACAAGGTAGATTGCTCATTCATAGTTTTAGTAAACAATTTATTTTGCTCATACTTGTGATTGCATAAAGCTCTTGGTGGACCTTTCAATTTCTAACATCTTTTCCTCATTAGGTGAAACATATCTACCATAAGAATTACCATTAGCGGGATGTGGTCTAGAATTTTGAGCAACCAATGAAGCTAGCGGAACATTATTAGGATCAACATTAGTCCTACCATTAACAAGCATAGACATAATAGCATCAATCTTATCATTCAAGGAAGAGGATTCTTCAACGGAATTTACCTTCTTACCTTGTGGGGCTCTTTCCGTGTGCCATTCGGAGTAATTAACCATCATATTATCAAGAAGCTTTGTTGCTTCACCAAGAGTGATGGACATAAAGGTACCTCCAGCAGCTGAATCCAATAAATTCCGCGAAGAAAAATTTAGTCCTGCATAGAAGGTTTGGATGATCATCCAAGTAGTCGAGTCCATGGGTTGGGCAATTTTTAACTAGAGATTTCATTCTTTCCCAAGCTTGAGCAACATGTTCATTATCCAATTGTTTAAAATTCATTATGCTACTCCTCAAAGATATAATTTTAGCAGGGGATAATATCTACCAATAAAAGCATCCTTGCATTTAGTCCAGGAATCAATACTATTCTTAGGCGAGAGATAGCAACCAATCTTTAGCTCTTCCTCTTAATGAGAAAGGAAACAATTTTAATTTTATAATGTCACCATCTACATCTTTATATTTTTGCATTTCACATAGTTCAACAAAATTATTGAGATGGGCAGCAGCATCATCGGAACTAACACCGAGAAAATTGCTCTCGCATAACAAGATTTAGTAAAGCGAGGTTTAATTTCAAAGAATTCTGCTGTAGTAGCAGGTGGAGCAATAGGTGTGCATAAGAAATCATTATTATTTGTGCTAGTGAAGTCACACAACTTAGTATTTTCAGGGTTGGCCATTTTAGCAGTAGTAAATAAAACAAACTAGATAAAGTAAATGCAAGTAAACTAATTTTTTTGTGTTTTTGATATAGCAAACAAGACGAGTAAATAAAGTAAAGCTAGCAACTAATTTTTTTGTGTTTTGATATAAGTGCAGCAAACAAAGTAGTAAATAAAATAAAGCAAGACAAAAACAAAGTAAAGAGATTGGGAAGTGGAGACTCCCCTTGCGGCGTGTCTTGATCTCCCGACAACGGCGCCGGAAAAAGAGCTTGATGGCGTGTATTTCACACGTTCATTGGGCAACCCCAAGAGGAAGGTATGATGCGCACAGCAGCAAGTTTTCCCTCGGAAAGAAACCAAGGTTTATCGAACCGGGAGGAGCCAAGAAGCACGTTGAAGGTTGATGGCGGCGGGATGTAGTGCGGCGCAACACCGGAGATTCCGGCGCCAACGTGGAACCTGCACAACACAACCAAAGTACTTTGCCCCAACGAAACGAGTGAGGTTGTCAATCTCACCGGCTTGCTGTAACAAAGGATTAACCGTATTGTGTGGAAGATGATTGTTTGCAGAGAAAATAGTAAAAACAAGTATTGCGGCAGATTTGTATTTCGGTATTAAAGAATGGACCGGGGTCCACAGTTCACTAGAGGTGTCTCTCCCATAAGATAAAAGCATGTTGGGTGAACGAATTACAGTCGGGCAATTGACAAATAGAGAGGGCATAAAAATGCACATACATGACATGATAAGTATAGTGAGATTTAATTGGGCATTACGACAAAGTACATAGACCGCCATCCAACTGCATCTATGCCTAAAAAGTCCACCTTCGAGGTTATCATCCGAACCCCCTCCGGTATTAAGTTGCAAAGCAACGAGACAATTGCATTAAGTATGGTGCGTAATGTAATCAACAACTACATCCTCGGACATAGCGCCAATGTTTTATCCCTAGTGGCAACGAGCACAACACAACCTTAGGGGTTTCTGTCACTCCCCAGGTGTCAATGCGGGCATGAACCCACTATCGAGCATAAATACTCCCTCTTGGAGTTAAAAGTATCAACTTGGCCAGAGCCTCTACTAATAACGGAGAGCATGCAAGATCATAAACAACACATATGTAATAACTTGATAATTAACATGACATGGTATTCTCTATCCATCGGATCCCGACAAACACAACATATAGAATTACAGATAGATGATCTTGATCATGTTAGGCAGCTCACAAGATCCAACAATGAAGCACAATGAGGAGAAGACAACCATCTAGCTACTGCTATGGACCCATAGTTCAGGGGTGAACTACTCACTCATCACTCCGGAGGCGACCATGGCGGTGTAGAGTCCTCCGGGAGATGAATGCCCTCTCCGGCAGGGTGCCGGAGGAGATCTCCGAATCCCCCGAGATGGGATCGGCGGCGGCGGCGTCTCGGTAAGGTTTTCCGTATCGTGGTTTTTCGCCTCGGGGTTTCGCGACGGAGGCTTTAAGTAGGCGGAAGGGCGAGTCGGGGGCCGGACGAGGGGGCCACACCATAGGGCGGCGCGGGCCCCCCGAGCCGCGCCGCCACGTGGTGTCGCCACCTCGTGGCCCCACTTCGAATGTTCTCCGGTCTTCGGAAGCTCCGTGGAAAAATAGGCCCCTGGGTCTTTGTTTCGTCCAATTCCGAGAATATTTCGTTACTAGGATTTACGAAACCAAAAACAGCAGAAAACGAGAAGCGGCACTTCGGCATCTTGTTAATAGGTTAGTTCCAGAAAATGCACGAATATGACATAAAGTGTGCATAAAACATGTAGGTATCATCAATAATATGGCATAGAACATAAGAAATTATCGATACGTCGGAGACGTATCAGTCCGTGCATGCAAATCAACTACCTACAGTACTAGCATCCAATATCCCCACAAGTAAGATCATAATACTACTAGTACTGTCTTGGCAGACAACACAACCTAGTTCCTAAACATGCCAATAACTGAAAACAAAATGTAAGACTTGGTACGGAACTGAAACACTCTATACAGTTAACTGACGACATAAGATAAAAGTTCAGAACTAAAAGGAACTTCAGAAACTGAATATAGTGAACTCTACAAAACGAAAAGTGAACTTTAATTGTTTTACACATCAAACTCAAAAGTTTTTTTTATAGTGGACTTGGGTAAATAATCATATGTCGCTTAATAAGTGGACTTCCTATTGTTTAGCTTTTCTAAGTTAATAGGAATAATGAACTTTCACACAAAATAAAACCGAATTTTCACATTGAGATAAAGTGAACCTCGAAAGGAAAATGATGTGAACTTGCAGGCAAAAATAATTGACAGAGTGAATTGCGTGACAAAGAGAAGGTGAACCTTTTGGTGAATTCGAGATGAACTTCCTGTATTTTTAAAGCTGAATGGTTTCTTCAATCACCCCTGCCTATGTATAAAAAAGACAAATAGCGCCAGAAGAATGGCTGCAGCTGCTTGCCTATTACATATTTCTTATCTAATGTCAGATCAGAAACATAAATACACAAGTGAATCAAATCTCCCAAAAAATATATAAAGTGAACTTGCCATGTAAACAATCCGAACTTCTTTTGTCTGCCCGAACGAATGAACTACCTAGAATATAAAAGTGTGCTCCCAGTGCCAAACACAGTAATCTGCCTAAATAAACTATGCATAGTGCAGTTCACATACGAGGCATCAACATTGCAGTTCACATTAGAATGGCAATTCACATTTGTTGCAGTAGTAGCGCAATTCACATGATGGGGAGAGCTCACCGAAGGAAGAGTACCAGGCGGTGGTCGTGTCGAGGGAACCAGGTGTTCTTCGACTGAAACGCGACAATTAGAGTACAGAGTTGTAGCTCGATCAAAACATGGGACTGCAGGTGACCAAGAGGGAGGGAGCGAGCGCCTACTGGAGGTGGGTGGCAGGCCAGGGCAGTGCGGTGGTGGGCGGCAGGCCAGGGCGACATGGTGGTGAACTCCCGCGTGGTATGTGAACTGTAGAATAATAAACTGTGTACTGAAGTTGTCTGAGTATGTGATCTCTACAATTTTTATATATACAATTCGTAATCTTTCAAGTGCACACGAACTGAACTTCGCGACAAAAGAAAACTGAACTGCATGTGTGGCCTGATTGAACTGTTTTTTCGATCCAAACTGAATTTCCTTTAAGGAACGAACCCCCCCCCGTGAATACCAAAGAAACTCCCAAAATGATGAACGACAGAAAAAGGTAAACTTACAAAATGAAGTGAACTTTTATTTAGTTTATATATAAAGAACTGCCTATTTTCTCCTATGTGCACTTCTAGACAAACCTCTATTAGTTTCTCTATTAAATAGCACACAATCAACATCAATGATCTCTCAACAAAGCATCAACCACAAATTAGTAGGAGCACTGAGACACTTGCAGTGTTAATAATAATAACAGCAAGCAGCTACAATAGTGGCTCTCTTACCTGCCGCTAGACAGGGTGTGTCTGGTACCCACCTGCAGCAAGTGCTTGCTCTGCTGGACCCAGAGAAGGTCCACAGAGTCGAGCAGTGCCCTGCCTAGCCAACGACGGGACTAGCGGTGCTGGCGTGCACATGATAAACACAGATAGCATCATCGAAAGCACCACACAGCCCATCTGCGAACTCCGCATGCACGTATCTCTGAACTTCTGCCGCCGGCAGCGTCATTGGCAAACTCCTGCATGATTATATGTGAACTTTCAACATGTTTAAAAATGATATATTCACCAAACGAAATGAACTCCCGGAAATATGAAAATGAATCTGTCAATAGAAAGATACGAACTTCTATTAAATATTTCTCTCAGCAACTCTTAACAACAAATATATGTATTTCATTGTAAACTAGGAGTTCAACAGAGACCAACATATTTCCGCTGGAAATCATTCTAGAAATATAGTTCTTCATTTTAGACATAAAAGCAAGTTTTTATGAAGTGGCCTTCAGCTTTTCAGCAAACAAACCGCTATAGCTTGGCAAGTGTACTTTCTTTTTCACCGTAAATTGTACTCCTTTTGAAAGTGAAATCAAATTGTTTCTACCTAAAACTCGTTTACTCAAAAAAGATGAACTTCCTGGTAATACGAAACTGAACTTTCAGATGGACAAATGTGCCCAGAACCTGTGTACAAAATCCCAACATCAAACTGAACCACATACTCACTTCGCATATAATTGGCTGCAAAAACAAAATGCACTCTTTTTCTTTATAAAATGAATATACACATGCACTTCACGTATAACAGTAGTGCATTTCTCGGAACCGAGAGCAATTTTAGATTGAACTCTTAACTTCTAATCCAAAACTTCCAAACATATATAACTAAACTTCAGACATGGACGAGGTGAACTTTCGTTTTTGAAGTGTGACTAGTTTAAAATGGAAGTGTGACTAGTTCAAAATGTGAACCAATCTTCCCGCATATGCATCCATGGTTGTAAAATTCTGAACTACACGTTCAGGAGTTCAGGAAATTAAGAACCTGCACTCACCATGTTGCTTAGCTGTCAAAATAGAACACTCTTATGCACCTACTCCTCTATTTAGTGAACTATTTATGCCGACTGAACTATATATGTCTAATTAGTGAACTGCTGACTAGTCATGAGTGAAATTAGTAAGAGTTGGAGAGGCGAATTGCCCCAAATACATACGTTTATAGTGGGAAATAGAATTGGTTATTGGTGAACTACCGATATGAAGTTATAAAGTGTCCAGAACTTACTGTCCAGAATATGAACTCCTTCAGCCTAATGTGCTAAACACTAAATTTCCCACATACGTACTGAATATAAATGAATCATCCATACCACATCAGCCGTATCAAAAATTAACTTCACGAATTTGGAGAACTGCAGAGCGAAAAATGCACAAACCTGTTGCTCGTTGGAGTATAGAAAGTTGCTCATGCTAATGCACAAACCTGGCGCCTGCAGCCTGTAGATCGGGCGTTCTGGCGTCGATGCAACGCCAATCCGCCCGCGATGAGCAGAGTGAAAGCACACGCTGGAGCACATCGATTTGCGGGAAGAGCAAGGGGCAGCGCACGAGGAGGGCGCCGCTAGACCAGTGGACTGCAGGGAAAGAGAAATGGCGGTGGTGCGTGGCCGGGGAGGGGAGGCGCACGTGCGGGGGCTGCAGCGGCGATTGATCTCCGGGGTAGGGAAGCATGGCTGTCGGTGATGATGTGCGGCGGTGGTGGGTGGCTGGCGCCACGCCGGCCCGGAAGAAGGTCTTTTCCTCGGGGGGCTTTGCCAGAATCCGTCACCGGCTCCCTCGCGTCGGCTACCGCCGCCGCTCGCTCGCCGGCGCCGACTAGGTAGGAGGCGGGGTTGGATTGGGGAGCGGGGAAGGAGGCGGGGCAGGGAGGGGCGGCGCCGGCGGCCGGGGAAGGAGGTGGGGCAGGGAGGGGCAGCGCCGACGGCCGGGGAAGGAGGCGGGGCAGGGAGGGGCGGCGCCGGCGGCCGGGGAAGGAGGCGGGGCAGGGAGGGGCGTCGCCGACGGCCGGGGAAGGAGGCGGGGCAGGGAGGGGCGGCGCCGGCGGCCGGGGAAGGAGGCGGGGCAGGGAGGGGCGGGGCAGGGAGGGACGGCGCCGGCGGCCGGGGAAGGAGGCGAGGATAGAGGGTTCGTGTTGCAGTTCAGATCGGGTTGATGCGGGAGGCAAGTTGTTCGTTCGGTTCGGCTCGGGTTTTTTTTTAGCTCGGGTTGGTCTAGGGGGTTCGAGAATAGCTATTCTAGAACCCCTCCTAAGGGGGGTTCGAGAATAGTTGGGCTATATATATATATATATATATATATATATATATATATATATATATATATATATATATATATATATATGGAAAATAGCCAGATAGCCACATGGCTAGCTACCCATGGGATCAAAACCGTCCACCCACCCCATAGATGATATAGGGAGCATGAATTGGTGAAACCAGAAGCCAACGTGGCCCTAACGCCGTCACATGCGGAGCAAACCTCTCTCCACACATGGCATCTCCATGATACTACAAAAAAATAGAGGGATATTACGTACCAATCGATGGCGTCTCAATGAGCGTTGTATGCTGTTTTTGCCGAACGAGAGCAGCACGGCATGAACAACTAGCCCACCTTCACCATTAAAAAAGACATGCTCCAGCCACGTACCTAGCTAGCAACGGCATGAAAAATTGTTCTGTGGCAAAAGAGATATGCAGAGATAAACGTCAGCACAAATAACACAACATGTGAAGCAAGATGGTTGACACAAATATTCGAACAAACATAAGCATAAAAGTTTGTAGGAAGCTGATCGCGTGCGCTTTTTTGTTTTTGGCGATTTTTCTGGGATTATACTCATGCCCCTACCGGTTAGGTGACCAGCTTGGCAGTTTCAAAACACGGGGTTTACCCCTCTCCTCCACCTCTTCTTCTCCACCAGAGCGGCGCCACGACGAGCCTTTAGGCTTGATCCTGGTGGTATCAACTTATTCTTGATTAGCACCCGCGTTCGCCACTCGCAGCTGTCGATTCCAGAGCAAGAGCTACATAGGTCCGTCTCGTCCCACACGCGTGTTAATCGCCGTTCATGGAACCTGTGTACATACATCTTTTCCATTAGTAACTCACGGGTGTTTTTGTAAAGCAGGATGAGCACCGGCAACGGGCAATGGATCGGGCGGAAGGGCCGCACCCCCAAGATCGCAGCGTCGAATCAAGTGGATCCTCGCGCATCGATCAAGCTTCCCAAGTACGCAAGATCGGATCTGCTTGTCCGTCTGAACAAGATCATCAGTTTATTCACAGAGAGGCAGATTGCGCTCGCCGGATCTACCGGTTTCGGTGCTTTTGCAAAGCCTGTTCATGCAGTTCAGTTCGACAAGCAGTTCACGATGTGGTTGATGCCAAGGGTAGACACCATGAACAGGACTATTGGACCGGTTGATGGGAAGAGGATCATGATATTCCAGGAAGATGCAGGTAGTGTGTTCGGCGTTCCTTTCTTGGGGAAGGAGGTGTACGATTCATCACTTGACAAGTCGGAAGAGATGCGGCAGGAAGTAATGGAGCTCATAGGAATGCAATCCCCGGAAGCGGTACCAAGCGAAGCAGCTGAAAAAACTCTGACTACATTAGCAGGCCGTGAATTGTCGGACGAAGAGGAAGACAAGTTTAAGGTTGCATTTGTAGTGTTTGTCCTATGGATTCTATGCGACAGCAGCAACGATGGAGACAAAGAATCTCGCAACTTTTGGCCAGCTCTGAAACACGCAAGCACAATCCACACTTTCAACTGGGCATCATATATCCTTGATTCAGTCATCTCGTCTTGCGTCAATGCTAGGCTGGCAACGCGGTCGAACACCAGCTATTCACCGCCTGCTGGGACTGCTCTTTTTCTCCAGGTTTGCATTGCCAACATGAACCTGAATCCTCCGTCCTTTTCACTATTTTTTGACATTATCTGTTGGAGAACGCATGTATACCGCATACTCCCCATTTTATCAGTGTGTGGGATCCATTTTTTCATAGTTTTTTTCGTGACGCAGGTATTCTACCTGGACAACATGGATTACGGGCCATTGTCTCTACCAAAGAGCAGTGCCCCCCGAATATCCCTATTCAACGCGCAGACGCTGTCAAAACAAATCATGGCTGAAACAATCGGACTCAGGGGGCAAACTCCATGCAGGCTGTTTGGAGCGGGGAATGTATACGATCACGTTTTGTTCAGCTGTTCTCTCGATCCACCGTAAACTGAATTCCTTATCGTAGAACTGCATTCGTTTCAACCCGCCCATTCCCCCCCAGGCACGAAGAAGTGAGGACGTTGTGTACAGAAGGGTGATCAGTCGCGATGCTACAGCACAGATGGTCAGCAAAATAGCATCCGCAGCGGCCAACAAAGTGCCCGAATGTGCTCAGAAGCCGCTCTGTCCTTCGCAGAACACAACTCGTTGCTCTCCGAAGAACAAGCAGAAAAGGATCAGGCCTGAGGTGGGTCTAACAAACACACAAGGCGTTGGATCCAATGCACCGATGGACGTAAGAACTCAAACGTGAACATCACAAAAGCCAGATGAGCACGACCCCTAATGCAAATTATATAGTCTTGCCTTGTTTGGCTACTATCACGTTATCTGTTCACACCTTTTTTGGTGACCCTTGCCCGCACCATCGCAGGTCAACATGCAAGCTCTACTAGCCGTCAAAGCACACAAGGCTAGATGCCTCAAGGTACTTGCCGTTGCCAGGAAAGCTCTTGACGAAGAAACTGACAAGTTGATTGCCACATTCAGCAAGATGGGTGCTGCACCTGAAGTACTACAGCAGGCCACATTAGTTTCGAGTGCCAGCGACAAACAATCTGAATTACAGATATCGCCGGGGCAGCCCTTCACCCCCTCTCCCACTACGCCAAGGTCGTCAGGTAAGATCTGCTGGACAGTGCATTTCCAAACAGCTGGACTGTTGCCATCATGTTTTACGCTTTTTGTATACAGTTTCTGAATGTCACTGAAACATTCATTACGATGCATGCAGACATCCATGCACTGGCAGCCACCCGGAAGAGCTTCTTTGGATGCGATGCTCCACCTTTCTCTCTCGGGGACGAGTTTGAAGAGTTGGGTGTAAAGGAAGTAACAAATGGGCAGTCCACAACCTCCATGGTAACCTCTGCCATTTCTCCGCTAGGTCCTAGCCCACCGAGGAAAACCATCAGAAGGTCCAGCCCGATTTCCCCGTTGGCAGACACAAAAAAGAAATCTGGGGAGTATCTTTTTAACAAGAGATCAACGGGTGTAATAAATCTAAACGACACTGCAGCTGAATTAGAGTTCACACAATCTCCTGTCAACCGGAAGGTTGTCCGCGAAGGCCGCATAATCTGCCCCCCGAGGGACACGTCACGGCCACACAGTGCCACGAAATCAAAGGCGGCTTCTGAGTTCTACAAATGGGCTATGAACGCAGCCGTAGACCCTAACAGGCGAGTATCTCCAACCAAACCCATCGTAGGATGGATTGGCAAACTAAACAGAACCACACTATTGAAATCAGTTGTCGCTTTCTTTCTACCCACACATCCCTTTATGTTGTTAACTCAAACGTTTTTCTGCCTCACACACAGGTACTGGGTACGCCACGGGTCCCCAAAGTTCATTGAAATTTCAATGGCACAACTCACTGAACAATTCACCGGCAAGCACTCTTATGAGCCGGACACATGCGACGCCCTGCTCCGCAGATTCCAACAAATGAGTTATAATGGTGTAGCCATTTCTTGGAGGCACTACCTCGAAACAGACTTTGCGGTACGCACCTCTCAACTGTACCAATCTCTGCCAAAGCGATCTTAATTTTGTGTCATATCCGCTGTCTTAAATAGTTATGTTATTGCAAATCCTCCTACTTTAACATGTACATTTGTATAACAACACGTTTTGTACCCGTTGATTTCACATGTGAGCAAGATGCGTGCACTTGCTGGCGAAGACTACCTGTCGTCCAGAAGCATCCAGAACCAATGGATAGGGAAACAAATCATGTACGACGTCTCCAAGTGCATGTTGGTAAGGAACTCGTACGAGTGTCGCCACTTTTGTTGCCAATTACCACGGACACATACTAATTTCTCCATAGTAACGTCCGGCCACCCACTGATTACTCCATAAATATTGTACACCCCCAAAAACAGATCATCACAATGGCCATGGTTGACAACAAGTGGGTGTCCTTTGCGTGGGACCTGAAGAGGAGACAGTTGACAATACACGATGCAAGCAACAAGTTGGACCAATGGGAGTCTCATAAAAATGTTGCTACAATTCTTAATTCCGCCTTGCGCAAGTGTATCGCGGCATACTTTGATGGATGGAATGTAGATTGGGGCAGGTGGGCAACGGTGTACACATCAGCTTCTTCCAGGGGAGATGACAAAAAAAACAGGTTAGGGCTTCAATAAGGCTTTTGTTGACAACTGAAAACATTACCAATTTTAGAAGGGCAGCACACATTTTTTGACACTGATGGACTTCTTCTTTTTTTCATGGATCAGCTGCCGTGACTTCGCAACGGACGCATTATATTTCTGCCAGACGTTCGACGGTGTTAAACAGGGTGGTCGGCTAACATCGGTGAGTCACGTTTGTTGTCTCCACCGTCTGATGGCCAAATAATTTTTTTCAATTCGCTACAAAATTTGGATGAAGTATACACAGGAATCTAATAGAATCCTTCCGCACAAACGCAGCCAAAGGATGACTTCCCCACGCAGGCGGATTTGCTCTTTGACGTTCTTCACCTCAAGAACAACACAGGAGCACTGCCACCACAGTTTGTCCAGGATCTAGACGAATGAACCTACAGGTGTCACGAAACATGTTGCCAAAACGACTGGCAACCAATGGCAACACTAATCAGTTCCCATGTATTGCATGCATCTTCCTTTATTATGGTGAACACTACAAACTATAGATGTTATGGAAAATGGTGCATGCAACACAAATATCCGATGATTTTTCTTGCTCTACAATGTTTCAGATATACTATCGACCCATCGATCGCAACGCCATAGTCTCAAGAACGAATGGCAACCCGAACTTCATTTTTCCGGCTCGCTTACTTCATAATATATTCATGCTTCCTGACTACGGGCGCCCCCGATCGCCCGATATCCCCTAGTACCATCGCCTATTAGATTTAACTCACACAACACTCTCACTAATCAGCATAGGTACGGTAAAAAACCATTTAGAGCATATCCAAGGTAGCCCCTCAAATAGGGCCTGCCAGTCGACTCGACACAATATCTACCAACTCCAAGTAACAACCACGGAACAGGGCCAAAAGGTCTCACCGACAAATCAACCTCCACGTCGCCTTAATCAACGGTTTCCCATAACGGACAAATCAACCTCCACGCCGTCTTTGTCAATCGGCAAAAAATTCCCAACAACGACATCGGCACGATGTTGACAATCTGCCGACGGTCGGAATAGATCCGCCATATCCTCTTTAGCTGTTCTGCTGCCGATTCCCGACCATCAGCAGCTCCCACGGTGAGGCCCATCCCGCGCCTGCGCGTCCGTATGTCCTTCAAGCGGTGACGCAACATAGATGCATTTGGCCGCCCAATCTGTACTAAGGGTGCGTGCCCGCGGATATGGCAAGCGGCGTCCGATCGCGTCCGACCCTTTGGCGGCCCGTCTCCCTTCACCCCACCAGTCGGTGATCGGGGGATGGTTATTGAATGTGGACTGCAGGGACCTATCCCTCCGATCCTCTCCCATTTTCCACTGTCCATCCACCCGGTCGCAACCGCCGACATGCCCCAACAACGACGGTTCAGGCACTGAGGCGAGGACGCATGAAGCAGCAGATGTCTTCCACCACCGAGGCGAGCCTGCGGAAACCGCGGCGGCCTCCAACTCAGATAGGCCGCCGACGGTGGCGCGGCATTGGCGCACACGCTGCCGCGGTTGCTCCATCCACAGACGGAGTCCTCGGAGGAGGATCCCGAAATCCCGCGTCGCTCTGATCATCTCAATGTCGGAAGAGAAAGCCAAATGGACGCACCTACAACAGGCCATTCGCACCTTCGGGATGTAGAAGGAGGCCCGGCAAGCGGTGGAGGAAGCGGCGCGGCGGCATGAGGCCTGGCGCCGCGCGGGGGACGATTTTTCGTTGCCGCCCATCATGTTTGGTCCGATATCCATAACATTATTTCGGGTCAACCGTGTGGACATGCTCGTACGGTTCACATCAGATCGGATACACAAACATAGTGCTTCTATATTTATTCAGCCAGGCCAAAAAAAAACAAATTTTGGCACGCCCGGCAGCGTGTCTATTTGACTGGATCACGTCTGTTAACACTATGTCCCTCGTGCAAGTGTACCAATTTACCCGCGCATCAAGGTCACCGACTGCACACTTCGCATTGTTCGGCAACTGCAACACAACCGAGGGATGCAGGCAACACAATGACACAGCCGGAGCAAGTAAGACGTCGATCGGGTTCGTGCCGACCAAGGTCCACCTTTTACTCCCCCAACGTTCGGCAACAACCACGCACCGGCGCCCGTTCGCGCATAGCTTTGGCGATATGTTGTTTGTGCCGAAGATGGAAGAGCGCCGCACAATCTGTTGTATGATATGGGCGTAGTATATATATCCATGCGCCCGCCCACTTAGAAATCACAACACTCCCAGAGCCATGAGGAACAATCGACTAGCCATGCTACTTGCAGCCCGCGTTGCATCAAAGCAGGCACGTAGGGTAGTCCCTCGTGTAGCCAGGGGTCGCCGTCGCTCACACGCACCATCGGCGCCTGGATCACCAGTGTCCACGCTCGCTATGTACCATCCACCCAGCCCACGCTCCCCACCCACCCCTGGCAATGGCATTTCCCCTCCTCCAAGCCCCAACAGCCCGCCACCCACGCAAGCCGTTCCCGCCGTGGCGGAACACGCCGCGCCTGACGACGCCAGTGGAGGCCACTCACCCAACTGGTGGTCCGGCGATGAGGAGCTCCCGGACTACCCTATGCCGGATGATGTGCACGGAGCCGGGCTCGCCGAGGCGGACGCCGACGACGACCAGTACGGCGTCGTCATCCGCGACTCGCTCCGCGACGAGGCGGAACGTGAAGCGAGGGCGGCGGCGTACGAGGAAAACAAGCAGCAGAACGAGACTGTAGACGACTGGCTCAAGGCCGTCTCCGGTGTCGAAGACAAGGAGGAACTGTCTGCGAAAGGCGCGCCCGACATCAACTGTTTTGCAGATGCAGCGGAGGGCAAGGTGTCCACAGGCGACACACCAGTCAAGGGCGAGCCAGGTGACCTCCCGGAGTTGAAGGATGGCATCATCGACGTCTCCGACGGCGAAGAGTCCACCGACACGACATCTGCTCCGCCGGACGACAGCCGCGTCAACAAGGAAGCTCACGTGGAGATCATCTACTTATCAGACTAGTGTTCTCTCTTGTCGCAGCCGGCTCTACGGCCTCGCGCCCGCCATGTCCTTGCTTACGTTCATCATCCTAGCTAGCCATATATGGTTTTAAGTTTCTATCTAGTCGTAGACCCGCTCGCGTGTATCAGGTTTACTTTGCAGTTGCGCCGTCCCCGATGTGCCGTTCTAGTCCGGCATGTAGCTCTCCATTCCTAGTTCGTTTGTAAACCCAGGCTTTTGCCTCTACGTATATCTTTATGAATTACCCATCCGCATGATCTACTTATGTCATTTGATGGCTAGCTAGTTTTCGCAACGTCCATTCGGCTATTTTTTTCCATAAATATTAATCACTCAGCTTATATTTTGCCAAAAAAAAAAACAGACACACGGCTACTTTGCAAATACAAAGGTAGTGTACTACTTGTTACAACGACAATGGCTAGTTATTTTCCTTTGAAATTAACGAAAATGCCTAGTTAGGTGGTGTCAGCATGTACATTGTGCTCCTTCCGCCTCACGTGTCTCTCTGCAGACTTCCCACCGCAAACGCCAACAAAACAACTCAAGTTCAGCTCCACAACCTGCGGATCTAAAACTTCCGCAACCACCGCATAGCCATGGATCCCCGAAGCCAGTCACCACCACCACCGCCGCTGAATCCCGATCAGCACCCTGTCCTCGGTGACGGGAACCTACTAGCCGAGATCTTGTTTAGGGTCAACTCCACGGCCTCCACAGCCAGATGCTCTTGCGCCCACAGATGCTTCCGGGCGCAGATCCTACATCAGGATTTCGCTCCTACCTACTCAAAGCGGCAGGATCCGGCAAGCATAGGGTTCCTCGTGGCGTCAGGGTCGGGATCAGGACTATTGACCTGGCTAGCCGACACGGATGACGCCATCGGGGCCGACACGGCGAAATTGATCAGATCCAGGATCTGCCGCTCCTCGTTCGCCCGTGAGCGGATCGTTGCTTGCAGGGGCGGCGTCGCAGTCGTCGACAGGCCCGATGCATACTACACCTTGCGGATATGCGCCAACGACATCGCGCTGACAAAGGTGGCACCGCGATCTCCCCCAATTCCTCGGTCAGCTTCTTTCGTCTCATCCAACTCATACGGCAAGTTTATTGTTCTGCAAGACATAAGCAAGGAATATACTGCATTCTTTGTCCAAGACCCCTCCAATCCACCCACACGTACTGCATTTGGGGTAAGCTGCGGCCCCCCCGCATCCTACAGCAGCCACATACGTTGTTTCTCGTTAGATGAATGGAAGTCATATGACAGTTGCCAGATCAAGCCAACCCATCCTATATGCTTCCACAACAATCCCAGTTGCATAATTCACAAAGATTGCCTCTACATGGCATATCTGTTAGGTGTCATCATAACATTTAGGTTTAGTAACCACACTTTCAACACCATAGCATTGCCCAAATCCATCACTGATGGCATTATTTTCGATACTGATTATGCGATTGGTGAGCATCGCCATTCCGCCTTGTTGCTAGCCCATCTTAAGTTTGGATTTCTAAACACTTACGCTCTCTCCGAACACGGAAACAACTACTCGTGGATCCACATGTCATCATCAAGCCTTATAGACATGTTTGTATCACAACTTGGCCCTTCCATGTGGCAACGGTTTATCATGGTTGCTGACACTCAGTCAGACCAATCAGCCGCAAAACAATTGCAGATTAGAGGTGTCACTCTGAACGGAACACACTTTTTCATTACGCTGGCCGGCGATGAAGGGTTCTTCATATATAACTCATCAAAGTCGAAGATATATGAGATCCACAGAGGCCCTAAGGGGGAGACAGGATGTGTGCTGCCTTTGACCGAGCCATGGCCACCTATTTTCTGAGATCTTTTTACTGTAATGTTTTCACATGTAAGTCATGGGATCCAAATGTGTTAGCATGTATTTTGGACGAACGAATACCATTATGTTGTTTGGACCCTGTGTTTATGAACCACCGCAAACTAGGTTATGCTCGTGATGTAATAAAACTCCCAGGTTGCATCTGTTATGCAGCATTCCCAGCATGTACATCGTCGTTGTTAAAGAGAACTCACGTTTCTGTGCAAATCGCCCACTAAATAACAATGCTGCAATCTGTTATCCCTTCTGAATTAGATGGTTCTACACTTTTCTGATGGAGGAATCTTCCTTCAAACATTACACATGATTCATTTTTGTATAGCAGCATGAATTTCGGATAAAACACGACTGTCACATAGTTATGAAAACAAATGAAACAGGGCACAATCAAAACAAGTCAGCATCTACAGGGGTTGGATGTATCCGGACAATCAACAGCCTAAATAAGAATTTAAATTGAACAAAATGCATAACTAGACATTTCAACGAACCAACATGACCAAAGAGCAGAATCCAGCATTTATAAACTATCTATACCATCAGGGGCGCACACCACCTGTAATCTCTACCTACTGGATATTCTCTATCCAAGTCATGGCCGTCGTTTGGAGAATCTGCATACAAGGCACGCACGCTGCATTTCAGCAAGTAAACGGCAACAAGCTGCCGCTACGCGTCTTCGCACACGACACACAACATTCGCATGTCTGTTTTGTTCTTCTGAGCCAGCAGACTCTTCAGCAGAAACGCAATGTGCAAAATTCATACCAGACAACCATCCTCTATATAAACCAGCCGTCAGCTATGGAGATTCATAGCGGAGTACATCAGGACATCCAGGTTTCCCCACAACAATCTAGCTATGGACCAGAGCAATGGAGCAAATGGTTCAAGCTTAGGGAAGAGCTATGAAGCAGCAAGAGCCATCGTTCATGTACCCTGCCCTGGCTTCATTCAGGTTATTCCCCGAACTGTCCATACACATGCATCTGCAATTTGCGGTCATGGAGCAAGGAAACTAATGTATAATCTCTTCCACTTCGCAGGCGTCACCAGCAACTGCACAATTGCACCAGACAAGCATCAGGAACTATACATCAGTTCAGGAAAGAGATCCGATAAACAGAGAGAAGACCTTGATGCCGGTCAACACAAAACAGATCAAAGATGCATGGATGGGGCGCACAAATGAATACATGGTGATAAACAACACTGCCGTGACGACAGTAAGATGCAATTCCTTTTCAATCTCGAAACAGCCAACTGAATATTTTACCACATTCAGCGAAAACTATCCTGCTTCACATTACATGACACACAAAACCTACATATCTCTAAAACTAGTTTCTTGGTCTATCTTTTGGTTCACGCAGGTTAAGATCATCGGCCAGATGCGTGGGATGAGGAAAGACGAGTACAAAGGCACTTTCAAGATCGAAGATTGTTGCGGCGTGTTAAAGGCATCCATTTGGTTCACGGGCGAGAGAGATGAACTCGATTGTGTATTGTAAGTCCAATGTCTTATTATACCCTTTCCATACTTGCAATAACAAACTGGTTAACAAAACCCATTCCCAGCTTGTACACAAATGGCTTCAACATGGAAACGATTTTCACGCAGGGAGGGTGCATACGTTGCGGTGATAGGCAGGATCAAGCTGGACGGTTTGTCACCAGAAATCCAGTGTTACGACTGCAGGCCTATTAGAAACTTCAATGACATAACTCACCACCACCTCAGCGTCATCGCGACACACATTGATCTCGTCCAAAAGCCGGTAACGCTTGATTCTATTCTATCCCGTTGCTGTACATGATTTTCAGCAGCCCCTCCTAATGCTTACAAAATCATTTTTGACTTGTGAGGTTGCAGACAAAGGGTGTCTACGCAAGAGTAGCAGAGTTGTGGGCTGAGGACATGGAGGGGGCAGGCAGTAAAGTTGAGCAGCAAACAACTTGCACTCTGAAGCCAGCTGACCACGAGAAGCCGAATTCCGGGGTCGTCCCCAAAACTGAAATCCTTTCACAGGAACATAAGGTAAGCCAAGTCATCCACTCTCCTATGAGGCAACCAACACAAATCGTAGTACCTATAACTGAAATTTAAAACCCTGAAAACAGGATGTTAGCACAGTAGATGCAGAAGTAGCAAACCACAAGATTCCATCTATATCTGAAGACATTATGCAGTTGCTACGTTTGCAGTATCCCAAGTAAGCAATACGCAGAACCAATCCAGATATCCTACTTTTTATAGCTGTTTTGTGTAATCACAAAACACTATGTCTTATGGATTAAATAAATGTTTATCCCATACCATTTTTTTTTGTCTTTCACGTGCAATTTTGTGAACCAGGGATGGACCAGAAGGGGTACACATCGAATGGTTGTGCAAAGAACGAAAACTAGACGAAGAGCTCGTCAGGTGCATCTACCACTAAAAGTTTGCAAGCTTAGCTACTACAGTTTCTGGTTTGGTATTTTCTGTCCAACCTCATCACGTATGGCTTGTCACTATTGCAGGGGTCAGCTAATGGCGTTAGCGCTTGATGGCGAGTTGTACACAACAATCGACACCGAACACTTTGCACCGACGTAGATACAAGGCCGGCCACGACCACCGATGACACAGATGTATCAGCAATAAATCGTCCTGTGTGCATCTGAACCTTGTTATCAGCAGCTTCAACACCATGCTCCAAATGCTAGAGTCACGGTCTGAAAGATACCTAGGTTATCGTTTAACCAAAAATTCGGCCGATCTGTTGCCTGATTTACCAGACGCCCGTACCGCGCACCTTCTGTAAGGAACCATGTTTGTTAAGTTTCATGCTACGCCATGCAACTAGTGTAATCGGTCCTGTAACCGCAAATCACTTTTCTTTTATTGTTGAACCATGGTATGTTGAAGTTTAGTTCAAACACCCTTTCTCGAGTGAAAAGATAGCGAAGTCAGACAGCCGTTACACAAGGGTCTAGGATCGATGGCGTTTGCAGCGTATACTAGGTTCTGTTCATGGTTGCTCGGCTTCCTCATGCAAGTTGACATATAACGTTTTTTACATACGATAGCCCGCTACCCATGTTTTATCCCATCGATCGGCTAGATTACCACGACATATGTCAACATATATCCTACACCCCTTTTACTCCCCTTGGCACCGTATGCTCTATTCCCATACGCATATCCGTTTGACTGGGTTTCATGCAGTGTCTTACAGAGTTTTTCCACCACACAGCCTCTACTTGTCCATGGCAGCACAAATATTACGATTTTTTGCACACCCGGTTAGTTTGGTAAATAGAGCATGGTCACACAAAACGGGGCGATCAAATCAGCAATCCACCTATGCACTTTTTTCAAAAATACCCTCCATCGCTAGGTCGGCAATTCCATTTGGCTGGGACGCCTGCGGGAGAATAATGTGATGGTACTACATAACAAATAAACAACAACGTGCCAAACATTTGTTTCCACAATTGAGCATATGTACACCAGTAAATGCCCTCGATCCTAGTCCAGTTAAACGGGGTTCTCCTTTTTAATTTCACGTACATATAAATAGGTTTCACCAAAAAGCACCGTAATCTCATTTTTTTTTGGGGGGGAGCGGGAGAGGGGGGTCTGTAACCGCAAATCCATTACTTTTATTGTTGACCTAGATTTTTAAGTTTCTGTCGCAAAGCCGATTTCCATTTGTTCTTGCCGTCACAATGTCAGGCACACACAGTGACAAAACATGTATCGTCGCCAACGAGCCAGAAACTAACCTCTATGTAATTCCTAGACACAACTCACAAAAAACTGTGAAACACCTTATGCGAAACCATAGCACCCAATGACAAAGAATCTCACCGACAACGCACATAAAGAGGGGTTGGGGACTGACGGTGATAACAAGGTAAGCACGACACATAGCATACTAAACGATAATGAAATCACTTTTTTTTACTACAGTAAGTTGAAGTTGATTGCAAACACCATTTTCGATTAAAAAGTCAGCGAAGTAAGACAGCAGTTACACAAGGGGCTAGGATCGATGGCGGCGGTGGCGTGTAATAGGTTATGTCCATGTTTGCTCGGCTTCTCCATGATGCCATATAATGGATTTTCTAAACGACCCCCGCGGCCCATGTTTTATCACATATGTCGGCTAGATTACCACAACATATGTCATTTATAGTTGCTAGCTCGCCCGCGTCTTATTGACTGTTAGAGACAATTATGGGCGTCTAAAGTATAGCTAATAGCCGGTACGCACTAGTCATGCTATATAAAAAACCCAACATTTTCTTTTGAAGATGGATATTTTCACCGACCAAGATTTATGCCTTTTTTGCCCTTGCCAACGTAACCGGAGGGTTCTCTTGTTGTATATTCTTTCCCTAGTGCTCACGGTAAATTACGATCCATGTGTTCCGTACCCAGTGCCCATCCCGTTTATCCTGTTGGTTGGGTTTCATGGTGTATCATCCATAAATTCCCCCCCCCCCCCCATATCGTGCCCACTTGTGCATGGCACCATAAGAATTCTACTTTCGCACACCGCGTTAGGTGGGGTAAATACAGCATGGTCTCACACAACAGCGCGATCAAAGCAGTGATCCAACGATGCATCTTTTTTGTTATGTACCACCTATCGCAATGTCCGCAGTTTCATTTGGGCGGGACGGCTGCGGATAATTTTTTGATGGTACTACATAACAATAGCACAACAAATGTGCCGAACAATTGATTCCACGTCTATGCTTATGCACACCACGCAATGCTTTCGAACTTAGACCCGTTGCCGTCTAGGTTACAAAACGATCATTAAAATATACTAAAGGCGCCAATTTTTTTGATCGTCTACTTGCATCACACACAAAAAAAGCTGCGTTGCAAGGACTCCCATTTGGTACCCGCACATTTTCGACCATTATGTATGTGTACATGAATTCGTTTTTCCCGATGCTCAGTGCCAGTTCGGAATGCTTTTGCATCCCCCGTACGACGAATGAATGCTGGAGAACGCAACAACATGAATTACACAAAGGACACCATTTTGTTCCACACGATAATACTCAAACTGTTTTAAAAGGTTGGGAACACCCCAACTATATTCTTTTTGTTTGTACAAATATCGTATACCATGGGAAACGTCACGCGGAACCAAACATGACGGAACGAATGATTAAGTGCTTTAAACCATCCATCTGATCAACGATTACATAACCAAAAAACTTACAGACAGACCAACATAACATGGATTACATTTATCACACGCGCAAGCTAATATCGGTAACAAAGCATCCTTCCAACCACGTCAAGAACCAACTTACGGGCGACATCGACAAGACACACCATGCGGAATGACTAGAACACAACACGACAACACTGTCCAAACAGGACACACTCAACTAACAAGCACCACTGGCAGCGGGATTGGGATAGTATCGTCTCGAAGGAGACGCGGATCCACCCTAATGCAGCACACTAGAGTGTCACCCACCCAGTAGAGCTTGCCATGCAGTGCATCAGCGTCTTCGGTATAGAACAGACGGGCGTAGATGAACGGACGAGGCTCCGCTGGTTGCACCCTAAAACGCCGCCGGTCGGCGTAGTGGCTGCGAAGAATTCTATGAGCAGCGGCAACTGGAGAGACTATGCCACCATGGACCCAGAACATCACGGAGGTGCCCCAGGTCGCCGCTGCAGGGCCGATGAACGTGAGCTCGTTGCCGGCAGCCACGGGATCAGCGCCGCCGAAGTCGACATACCGGACAGGCATCTACACCCCTCCCCCGCGTTTTGCTGTGGTATTTGGTTGGTGCCAATCTGGGATGGGCTTTGCTAGACGATCTGTGGCCAGAAGGTGAAAGGGAGACCCATTTTTATAAGCGGCGTTGCTGCCGTCCCAACGATACACATGCCTATGGCCAATAAATGTGCAACTACACAAGCACAGGTAAGACAGATGAATCAGGAGACATTTAATTTGTGACGCGATGAGACAACTGCGAGGCGATGACCTGCTCCGCTATGCCAACACACTGCAACCGGTTGGCATACTGCATCGTGCATTTCTTTTTCGCCCATAATGAGTGCACCTACTCATCCTGTTCGACAAGCACACACACTGCCCCTGCCATTTATTAGATACGTCATCGCTTCGCTAGTCACATGGCAGTTCGGCATTCGTGCTTATGGGACAGCATGGACGAAAGCATGGTGGACATATATTTCGAACACAAGTCCCAATCTCCATCATTTTATGCGAGCCGGCAACAACGCGCAAATCAGATAATGTAATTATCCAACCAATGTATGTCCAACAAGCCCGCCCAACAAACTCCATCCCTTATCCAGCGGCGCGACGCATTTCATACAATCAAAAATCAAAAAATGCCAGCGTCCTATTTGCGTTGCCCCACGGCCATTTCTTGCCCGCACATCCCGTCTACGTCTGGGCGTGCTCCCATCGGGGCGACCCATTTATTAATTGCAACATAGCTAAACAAAATTCACAGTTGTATAAAAAAGTTGCAGAAAAATCTACACAACGTTGGTCTATACTACCTGCTTCCTGACGGTCCGGCACCGCAAGGTGCATAACTCCGTCGTATGGCGGGTGCTCTGGCTCGGTGCGCCGCAGCGTCATGGCTCAGTGCCTGATTCAGCCTCGCGTTGACAGCGTCGTCAGTGAGCGTCTCGATAGTCTAGATGATGGCCCTCCGCTCCGATTCATCCAGGGCCGCGGCGTCCATGACCGGGGCGGAGGATGTCGGGGTTGTCTTCGGAGTCGAACTCGTTGTCGGAGCTCAAGGCTGCAATAGGCGGAGCGGGAGGTGAAGGTGGAGGCGCGGCAAACTAGCCGCGTCCGGCGCTGCTAACGGCGGATCTGTTAGGGCTGGGTGGAAGCGGCGGTGGACCTGTTAGGGCTGGGCGGAAGCGGCGGCTAGGTGCACGCTCGCGGAAGATGAGGCATGCCGTAACGCGGCCTCCAAAGGATACAGCGTGCCGCCCGAATGTAATGACGCGGTAAGGCGAAGGAGTTTGTGCAGCTGCCATGCAGTTCCCGCGACTGTCACGCGTCAGCCGGGATGCACGCTTGGCGCATCTCTGGGCCAGGTTTCGCGTCCCCGCGTACGCACGGCCGTCGCAGAAAATGTCTATGCGGTCGCTCCGTCGTCCGGCGCCCGCTATGGCTCGGTGCGCCACTGCGCCCTCGCTCAGTGTCTGCTCCAGATTAGCGGTGGCGGCGTCGCCCTTGAGTGTCTAGGAAGTATAGCGGACGGCCCTCTGCTCCGCCACATTATCCCGGCGTCGGCACATCAAGGTCATTGGAGGACCTACATTTCTCCGAGTCGGAGCCTTCTGCTGCATCGGCGGCCGTCATCCTCCGCTTTTCCAGGTCGGCGTCCAACGCCGTGTGGTCCGCCAGCTCCTCCTGTGCTTCCTTCTCCGCTTCAGCCAGGGACGCGGCGTCCCTGACCGGGTGGACGAAATCGGTGCTGTCTTCGGAGTCCAACCCGCAGTTGGAGCTCGGGGTAGGAGGAGGTGGAGTGGGACGTGAAGGTGGAGGCGGAGGCGCGGTTACTGGCCGCACCTAGCACTGATAATGGCGGAACCAGTACGGCTGTGCGGGATCGGCGCCTAGGGTTTAGTGGGGAGGAGATGAAATGCTCGCGCCACTATTTATATAGGTCGAAGACAGGAGCGACGGTCGCGACAAGCGGGGCATCGCCATTACTACCGCAGTCTTCGCAATTAACGCGGCCGCAGACTGGCGAAGCGATGCATCGGGACCAGTACTGGCGGAAAAGACGCATCGATGCTGCGCACGCTCGCGGAAACTGGGGCATGCCATTAACGCGACCCTGTAAAAGGATGCAGCGCGCCGCCCCGAAAATAATGCCTCAGCAAGGCGAAGCATATGTGCAACTGGCACGTGGGTCCGTGCGAGGACCGGGCGGACATTTTTCGCTAACGCTAGACGTCCCAAAACACAAACCTGTCGCATGTTTGGGCCAGGCTTGCGTTTTCGGGAGCTGACCGGTCAGTTTGCGTCGCGTTACTAGAGGTGGGGCACGCCGCATTTTCGGTCACCGCGGCCACAAACGGCGCTCATAGTTTGCGTCGCGCCGCGGTAGTGTTGACTGCCAAAACCCACCGGCGGGCAGCGGCCTTGTCAACACCGTAGAGCCGGGAAGAGCCTAGAGCTGCGGCTGGCTGAGACCCCTCCGAGCGACGGCCCGCAATGCTCTTCTGGTCACACGCGGCGATGCGAAGTGCAAGGGCGTGCCACCCGACCTATACCCGGCCGGGAAGGTGATGGGGATGCCTCGCTTAGTTTCTCCGCAGGGCATACATGTAAACGTTAAATACGAGCCTCGATCGGCTCTCGGGTTATCTCGTGAATCGGCTCAAAGAGCCGATCCACCCATGATTCGTACGGGGTGCACGAATACTTGGTGGTCCCGCTTGATCAAGATAGAGCTAATTAGATCTACGACGATTTAGGGTTTTCACCGCATAATCGGATCATCCTACTCCAGGTTGGGCCTCGCGGCCACGCACGGTGCTCGTAAGCCGATCCTAAACAAGGCCTAAAAACCAACATGAAGTTGATCCTCGGAACATCCTGTTTAGGACTTGCGAACGCCACCCTACGTGCCACCGGATCCTCCCCCTTTGTAAGGCCTAACTATTGCGGATATTAAACTAATCCTTGTAGAACAAGGAGCAATCGTAACGGATCAGATCTACTAAATAATGATCAAGCGGGTGCCGCCCCCACACCCGAGATAGGCGTGAGGGCGGCTAGATATGCAAGGGTTGCACTACGTAAGCATGCTTAAACGAAGAACAATGCTAACCCTAACACATCTAATGATAACTACGTTGCTCGCCATCAAAAGCGCTTCGATACGAGCAACGCATGAACAACGTGGGGCTTGTGCTGCCTAGATCGCAAGATGCGATCTAGGCAGCATGTCGCTACCTGATAGAAACCCTCGAGACGAAGGAGTTGGCGATGCGCCGAGATTGGTTTGTTTGGGGTTGAACGTGAGTTGTTGTTTATTCCATAAACCCTAGGTACATATTTATAGTCCAGGGGACTTTCTAACGTGGGCGTGCACCAAACCGTGCACGAGTAAGATTCTATCTCTAAACTAAGATACGATCTAATATGTTACAGATACACGGGCAATTAAGCCCAACTTGGTATAAAAGGCCGATCCACATACTTCTTCTATGTATATTTCTTCACGTCCATCTCGATCGCGGCCCACCTCTGACTTGGTCAAATTCTGGTGATAACACATGCCCCCCTGGTTTTGGAAACGATATTTCCAAAATCATTACGTTTTTCTTTCGTCGGGTCATGTCATGGCAGAGCAGAACCATTGCAGCATTTTTCGTCATGATGCCCTGTCCTCTCGATCGCTCCGCGCGATTTGACCGTTGTCTTTGGGTACCGCCTCCTTGAAAACTGCTGTGGTATTGAATTTTTTCACCGTAGCCCCCTTTTATTTAACCGCTCTGAGCGGTTCGCCATTTCACCATCCTGCTCTGTCCTGGCCATCGGCACCAAAAAACCCCCAAACTCCCACGGCCATGTCTTCCTCTTCTTCTTCTTCCTCGTCGGTCTTCCACGACTCCTCCTCCGAGCTTTCCTACGGGTCCTCCTCCTCCCGCGAGACGCCACCGGACATCCGCGCCCCAGAAGCATGGGACCTGGAAGACCACGCCTCCTCCGTCCGGTCCGAAGACGACCGGTCCCCGACCGGCGGGGACGAAGATCTTCGGTTCCTCGCCGTCGGGGAACCGGAGTCGGAGAGCGAGGACGACCGGTTCCCCCGGGACGGCTGCCCCACCTCCGAAGAAGAGGAAGAGGAAGACGACGGCGACGACGACGACTCCCTCGAGGGTTACCCGCCGGCCGAAGCGCCTCCGCATGTGGTGGGACGACGACAGCAGCGACGATGAAGACGAAGATGAAGCTCCCGTAGAGGGCTATGGAAGCAGCGACGAGGAACCCATCGGCAGTAGTGCCGATGAGAGTTCCGAGGACGACGATGAAGGAAGCGACGGCCCGTAGATTAAGATCTACTAGTATAGGCCTAGCAGTAGTAGATTGGTCAATAGACCCTTCTTTTGTTCTCCCTTCCCGAGCAATCGGCTCTTTCTTTGTAAGAAATCCCCTTATCAATGAAGAAAATCCCTTAACTAATTTCGCTCCCTTGTCGATTGTCGAATGGAGTTGTCGTACAGGGAGCCGATGGCGAATATCGGCTCATCTTGTCTGTCCGAGGCCAAGCTGTTGTATAAACTTATTTCGCTAAAGTCGATATCAGCGTATCGGCTCTGTTCTCTGAAGTCGATGCCCGTGCATCGGCTGTACTTGCATACTGTTAATCTCCATACGTTTTCTCAAGTCGATGCCTGTACATCGGCTGTGATTTTTTATATATATATGTTTTTTTTTTACTGGCCGATTCTGAAATCGGCCCCCACATCTTACTGTCCATCATCCCACATGCTTGGGAAATATTTCTTGAGGTGTTGACCATTAACAGCTACGGGGAACTTTTCGCCACTCAATTCCTCCAAGCATGTATGCATTACCCTTCAAGGCCTGGACCACTTTGTACGGACCGTGCCAATTAGGAGACCACTTGCCATATGCCTTATCCCCGGTTCCCAATGGCAACACGAGCTTCCCACACAAGATCACCAACTTGGAACTCCTTTGGCCTAACCTTTTTGTTGTAAGCACGAGCCACCCTGGCTTTGTTCTCCTTAATCTTCTCCAACGACCAAACCCTGAGTTCTGTTGCGTCCTCAATAGTGTCGCTCATCAAAGCTGCATACTCTTCGGCTGTCAGATCATTCTGAAACGTGACGCGTCTTGATCCAGCCGTAATTTCCCAAGGCAATACGGCCTCCTGTCCATACACAAGCTGGTACGGCGAGGTCTTTATAGCTCCATGGCACGACATGCGGTAGGCCCATAATGCTTCTGATAACTTCTCGTGCCAATCCCGAGGGTTCTCGTCAATTTTCCTCTTGATCGGCTTGATCGGGCTCGATTGGATGCCTCGGCCTGTCCGTTAGCTTGAGCATAATATGGGGATGATCGGATCGGTTTAATCCCTACGTCATCACGGAACTTCCTGAATTCTTTAGAAGTAAAGACCGAACCTCCATCGGTCGTGATAGTCCGGGGATTCCAAACCTATGAATGACGTGTTCTTTCACAAACTTGATCACGTCCTCCGATGTTACCTTTTTCATAGGGACGGCCTCCACCCACTTGGTGAAGTAATCTGTGATAACCAAAATCCATTCATGTTTTTTACCCGATGCCGGATGGATTTTGCCGATCATATCCATGCCCCACCCCCGAAACGGCCAAGGCTTGATGATGGGGTTCATCGCCGATGCCGGCACCATCCGAATTTTCCCAAACATCCGACATGCTTGGCACCCCCGTAATAATTGAAGCAATCTTCAAGCATAGTGGGCCAATAAAACCCTGATCGCCTGATCAACCACTTCATCTTATGAGCCGACTGATGTGTTCCACAGGCGCCTTCATGCACCTCATGTAAGAGCCGATTGGACTCAGTCGGTCCTAGGCACTTGAGTAGCAACCCTTCCAATGTCCTGTAGAACATATCGTCTCCTATAAGGACATACTTCATGGCTCTGTATCTCACCCGTTTAGGTGCCCCCCGAGCCGAATCTTTCAAATAATCGAAGATCTCGGCTCTCCAATCATTCTGTTCCAGGAATTGTATCCGAACTTCCGCTCCGTCGGCTATATCTATGTAGCTCCGACGCCATTTGTGCGAGATTGTTGGCATCGGTATTCCGGGACCTTGGGATCCAATTGAAGTTGATGTACCGGAACCGTGTCATCAACTCACGGCATTCCACCCAATATGGGAACAGCGATTCACTTTCGCAATTATATTCCTCCGTGAGCTGGTTAATCACCAACTTTGAGTCTCCGGAGAGCTCTACAGCCTTCCGCTCCAGCTTCCAATAACAATTCCATTCCCTTACGTATTGCCTCATATTCTGCTACGTTGTTGGTGCAAGGGGTAGATAATCCGATGGAGAAGGAGTATTCTGCCCCCGAGGCGATACGAGCAGAATGCCGATGCCGCAACCATCGTCACAAACCGATCCATCGAAGAACATAGCCCATGCACGTATGGATAGTGCTGCTATATTGGTGCTGATCCGTTCAGCGATGAGATCGGCCAACGCTTGGCCCTTGACTGCCTTCGCAGGCTGGTACCGGAGATCAAATTCTGACAGCGCAAGCATCCATTTACCGAGTCGGCCTTTCAAAACAGGGGCCGACAACATGTGTTTGACGACGTCTGATTTACAGATGACGATGATCTCTGCCGTCAGAAGGATGTGATGGAGCTTGGTGCAGGTGAAGAATAAGCAGAGGCAAAGTTTCTCGACCTCAGGGTATCTTGTCTCCGCGTCCATCATCCTTCTGCTGAGGTAGAAAACGACTCTCTCAATGCCATCGTAAAGTTGCACCACCACTGAAGCAATGGACGTGTCGGCCTATCGACGGGTAGATGTAGAATGGCTCTGTCTTGTCGGGGCGGAACTAGCACGAGCGGCGTCGTCAGATATAGCTTAATCTCATCAAACGCCTGTTGTTGTTCTGCCCCCCAATGAAACTCGTCGTCCGATTTGGTCTTTACCAGCGCCATGAACGGCTCGATTCGTCCTGACAGATTAGAGATGAACCGCCGGACGAAATTGATCTTGCCGATGAGGCGTTGAAGCTCCTTTTTCGTGGTCGGCGGCTGCATGGTACGCACCGCCTCCTGACTTTTCAGGCCGATCTCAATTCCCCGTTCATGAACCAGAAAACCTAGGAATTGACCAGCCGTCACGCCAAAGGCGCACTTCTTCGGGTTCATTCTCAACCCGAATTTCCGAGTCCGGTCTAGGACGCGCCGTAGATCGTCCAAGTGCCCCTCCATGGAGACTGATTTGACCACCACGTCGTCGATATAGATCTCCACCAACTTGCCGATCAGATCATGAAATATATAATTCATGGCCCGTTGGTACGTTGCACCAGCATTCTTCAACCCAAAGGTCATGACCACGTATTCGAACAAGCCTACCGCCCCGGTACCCCGAATGCGGTCTTGTGTATGTCCTCCGGAGCCATGAAAATCTGATTATAACCGGCGTTGCCATCCATGAAGCTCAACACCTTGTGGCCAGCAGCGGCGTTTATCAAGGTTTCCGCCACGGGCATCGGATATTCGTCCTTCGGGGTAGCTCTGTTAAGGTCTCGGAAATCGATGGCCACGCGCCATCGGCCGTCCTTCTTCTCCACTGGAACGATACTGGAGATCCACTCAGCATACCTGCATGGCCTGATGAATCCGGCAGCCAACATTTTCTCAATCTCCTTCTTGACTTCTTCCAGAATTTCGGCCCTCATCTGACGTGCTCGTTGTTGGAACGGCCGAAATCCTTTCTTCGGGGGAGGCGATGCTCAATGATGCTCCTATCCAACCCGGGCATCTCTCGTGTAATCCCATGCAAAGCAATCCGGGTATTCCTTCAACAGGGCTATCATCCGTCCCCCGAGCTGCGGATCTAACTTCTTGCCGATAAAAGTAGGTCGAGGCTTATCCCCAGGACCGATGTCGACTTCCTCTAGCTCATCAGCTGATGTGAACCCGTACCCTAGCTTCCCGTCACCTGTGAGGTCGACGCCGCATACTGGGAGAGCGGGTGATACGGATACAACGGGCCGATTACTAGCGTCGGCTTCTACCTTGATCATCACCAGGATGTTTTGGTGGTGTCGGGGCCGATCGCATGGAGCAGCCTCTTCATTGTCTTCGCCACGAAAGCAGTTGCCCTCGCCTTTATCTTCATCAAGGGGGTGCCCCAGTTCTATCATGTTGATGTTGAACGGATGTCCTGGTTGGCACCTCCCAGGGTGAGCACCGTTAATCCCGTCAACGGCACGCGCCGGTGAATTACGCGCTCCTGATGCCGCCGATGTGCGCGATAACGGCAGACGGGGCTGGAGTGGCGCTTTTCCTTGGCAGGTCGTGAGAGCTGGCTCTAACAAAGGGTGCTGATTCTTCATGACCTCCTTGATCATCCGAACGGCGACATGCTCCAAAGTATTCACCAGGCTCTCGGAATGGAGACGCAACGAGTGAGCCACCATGCCACCAACCTCATGACGTACGGCCCTGGTACGTTCCTCTGACGGGACAGATAGGTCCACTTCATCGAGTGCGCCTTCCGGTGAGAACTCCTTCCGCCTGACGCCATGCGAACGGGTTCCGTGATATGAGCCGATGAGGTCGGCTTCGAGGGTGGCCTTGATCTCGTTGTATTGCTTCTTGAGCTCGTCGGGCAGCTCCTCGTAGGTGACCGGCGTGCCGTCCGCCATCTCGGATGTAGATGGCGATGTGGTTGATGTAGACGATTGTCCCACCGGGCGTGCCGAATGTGTTGACCGCCAAAACCCACCGGCGGGCAGCGGCCTTGTCAACACCGTAGAGCCGGGAAGAGCCTAGAGCTGCGGCTGGCCGAGACCCCTCCGAGCGACGGCCCGCAATGCTCTTCCGGTCACACGCGGCGATGCGAAGTGCAAGGGCGTGCCACCTGACCTATACCCGGCCGGGAAGGTGATGGGGATGCCTCGCTTAGTTTCCCGCAGGGCATACATGTAAACGTTAAATACGAGCCTCGATCGGCTCTCGAGTTATCTCGTGAATCGGCTCAAAGAGCCGATCCACCCATGATTCGTACGGGGTGCACGAATACTTGGTGGTCCCGCTTGATCAAGATAGAGATAATTAGATCTACGACGATTTAGGGTTTTCACCGCATAATCGGATCATCCTACTCCGGGTTGGGCCTCGCGGCCACGCACGGTGCTCGTAAGCCGATCCTAAACAAGGCCTAAAAACCAACATGAAGTTGATCCTCGGAACATCCTGTTTAGGACTTGCGAACGCCACCCTACGTGCCACCGGATCCTCCCCCTTTGTAAGGCCTAACTATTGCGGATATTAAACTAATCCTTGTAGAACAAGGAGCAATCGTAACGGATCAGATCTACTAAATAATGATCAAGCGGGTGCCGCCCCCACACCCGAGATAGGCGTGAGGGCGGCTAGATATGCAAGGGTTGCACTACGTAAGCATGCTTAAACGAAGAACAATTCTAACCCTAACACATCTAATGATAACTACGTTGCTCGCCATCAAAAGCGCTTCAAGTACGAGCAACGCATGAACAACGTGGGGCTTGTGCTGCCTAGATCGCAAGATGCGATCTAGGCAGCATGTCGCTACCTGATAGAAACCCTCGAGACGAAGGAGTTGGCGATGCGCCGAGATTGGTTTGTTTGGGGTTGAACGTGAGTTGTTGTTTATTCCATAAACCCTAGGTACATATTTATAGTCCAGGGGACTTTCTAACGTGGGCGTGCACCAAACCGTGCACGAGTAAGATTCTATCTCTAAACTAAGATACGATCTAATATGTTACAGATACACGGGCAATTAAGCCCAACTTGGTATAAAAGGCCGATCCACATACTTCTTCTATGTATATTTCTTCACGTCCATCTCGATCGCGGCCCACCTCTGACTTGGTCAAATTCTGGTGATAACAGGTAGATGCCATAAAGGTCTAGTTTTGTCGCATACAAACTTTTACCTTGTGTACCAGCCAACCCAAAAAATCAGATTTACGCGGGAACCCCAATAATGTTTACAAAACTTTGAAGTTGCAGATCGACAACACTTTAAATGAGGACTGAAGACACTGCCCGCGCGGCGCAGCAGTCGGCAGAAGAAACATGTTGCGATATAGCCGGCAATGCAGGTTAAGCTGAGCAGGTATTGCCATGCTAGCAGGGACATCATGCACACGTGTCATATCGCTGTTGCATACATGCGTACTCGACCGGGAGAGTTAGTGGTAACAGACCTGAGCATCCTTCGTTTGTGGGTAAGAACTATCTAAGTAGGCCAACGCACATAATGGTGGCTTAAAAAAAGAAGGAAAACCAAGCTGTGAATAAAACATGGATAAATTGTGCCGACTGAATCACTAACACTGACCAGCACGACAACAGGTACAGATACAAACCAACCTCCCCCGTTCTCTGACTTGCTAATGCCAAAACGAACAGGACTATGGATCCTTGACTGACAAACGACGACCATTTGTATATCTTTCTGCGTTTTTTTTGTCTCCAAAAAGAAAGACTTATGTTTCGGGGCGTGCACACATGTCGAATGCCAACGCAGGGATAACAGTGCATGCGGGACCCAGTAGAGGGTGGCGACGCAATTTAAAAAGGGCACATCAGCTACCGCACAAAGGGGCCCTGCATTTTTTACCATTTTCACTTTCGCTCTATCCGCCTCACCTTCTTCCACAGTACTAGCTCTTCTCCACTGGTGAGCAAGGAACGTCAATGGATGGAGACGACGAGCTCACCGTCAACGCTCCACCGTTGTTCCGTCTCGCCACAGATGTCTCTGACTCTTTCGCAATAAATTCAGAAACTATCCTTCCTGACGCTGCGCCCACACACCATTCATCTACGAGTGCTGAACTCATAACTTCAACTGGGTTGATTTTTGCAGGAGCAGCAGGATTCATTAATGGAGGATGGACAAGGTTTCGAGCTACTCGGCCAGGATTTCTCTTCAATGGCAGCTACCCCCAACAACCAGGGAGGAGATAAGGTAGGCACTCGACACTGTACGCCCGTTGTGTGGTTTGAACACGAATCTTTGGGTTTTCCAGCCGTTCGTCTGTAATTGCTGCCCAAACAACACTAACACAGAAATGTATCTGCCGTATAAAGGTGGTAAACAGACAAGATTACGTCAAGCACGTCCTTTAACCGGAATTTCAATGAATTGCCAGCTAAACAGCATTAAAATTTACCCATGAACGGAGTAGAACGGGGAAAACTTCATTATTAGGTGCTAGGCGGGGAGTTAACCCTACCCACTGTAGTTCCTCATACTATCCAGTGCAAGGGATAGCCACGAAGTTACTACTTCCGACAGATTTCAATACTTTCACATTCCCGGTAGCAAATGTATGCAGTATAATTAGGAAACGACTGGTAACTTTTTCGCCTGCTATCTAAGATAGGTTTTTCTGCATTTCAGGTTAGTTTTTTCGACAGAGGATCTAGTTCCGCGCGGGTGCAGCAGATGAACCTCGATCCACGATTCGTGTGTCTTAGCGCCAGCACAAATGCATTTGGAGCGGAACAGGTTAGCATTAATGATAACTCAGCTAAGTTGACATCCGATGCACGATACGTATTATTTTTGCATTTTAAAATACGGCAGCAGAAAATGGGCTAACTATCAGCATTCTTGTTTTCATGGCCGCGATTTACTACATCCGATGGCAGTACGGGACCTACGCTGACATCTTTCAGGCTGTGCAAAGGGCGGCAAGGCAAGCTGGAAATAGCGAGTTACCCACAGCACGGCAAACCACGTCCCAGGTTTGTGTCGTTTTTAAGCCCGCACTATATGTTATACCATCAGGTTTTTTCTGTAACTATGCAAGCACATTACACGTCCCAGGCAGTGCTTCTATAATGACTATATCTAATTAAGCAGCATTGCCACGTTTTGTTTTTTTCCACTAAACCTGTAGCTAGTTTAACCGCTCATCGTAATGTTTGCCTGGTTTCATTCGATAGCGACACTTGTGGTGGGCACCATCCTGAACAAATCCATGCGGTTTCAGCGACTGCGGCAGCTATGCTGCTAGATTTCAGCACACACAGCACGATCAAGCAAATAAACAAAGCCTCCACCAGAAGAGACCTCCACCACACAACCACTGAGCTCGCCTCCAATCTCCCCAAATAAATGCAGACGAACCTACTCTTACAAGCGGCGCAGCCACCGGTTAGCTCATTCATTGCTGGAGTATAGTTAGAGCCCATACGACACTTCTCCCACTACGATTTCAGTACAGCAGGTTTTAGCAGATGGGGTTTGACAGGAATACTAGGCAGTTCATCGATCTGTGTAGGCAACTTTTTTTCTGGAGGATCATCATACGGGTGAGTTATCCTGGTATCACACCCCACCCCGCTGCAATACATTGTGTGGAAAGAAATTAACCTGCCATATTGTCTCACCAGATAGTAACTTACAACATCGTTGTTCCGCCTTTATTCAGTTGCAGTTTAGTCCTTGTTGGTTTTTTTCTGCTATACCTATGAATCAAACAAATCTAGATCTGGGCTATTAACACTTGCTGGCAAAAACAGACGCCTGCAGATGGATCCACGATGCTCCCGATGCAGGACTGGTCTACGGCGAGGGTACTCTTCGACGACGATAATGCCGACCAGGTGATTACAGATCTAGTCCATTGTGTATAGCGAACGATAATTGGCGCCCAACTATCGTTATTAGGATGTCTATAGATGGTAATCTCATAACGTTTTCGGCTTCCTTGGAAATCGCTGAATGTCGCTATTTTTTACCAGCACCGCGCAACCTCAAACGCAGATGTGAATCTCCTGGGAACAATGAAGGCAGCCACCGAACAGATCCAGACTGCTGTGTCGTCGTTGGCGCAGGCGACCAGCTGCATGGCCACCTTAGCAGCATCATTAAACCAGGTACAGTCGGCTGCAGACGAGAAAATAGTCAGTGTAATGGAAGCGGTCAAAACCAACACGGACGGCGTTAACGAGCTGGTCAAATTTCTGAAGTCGGACCAGAAGAACAGGGGAAAAAGTAAGCATACCAGGTCCCTTTTGTTTTGTTATCCCCTGCTAACTATAGTTGATTTTTCATGCACTTGCTGATTGCTCAACTGAAAACGACCTAACTCTTTTTGCAAATGTAACAGAGGGTGCCAACGGAGACAAGGCAGTTGAGTTTAACTGGATGTTAGGTCACGGCACAGCACCTAAGAGGGGCAAGAGGGCTACAAGCGACCAGAATAAATTCGAAAGACTGAAAGTTCACATGAATGCCAATGCAACCTGGTTCGTCTACAACTCAACACCGGAGGAGCTTGCAGAGTAAGTACAAGATCTGAGAACTAATAACAAATAACAGATGCGCTACCACCTGTCCTAGAGAATTGTTTCCTTAGAATCGAACATCACATGTACTAGATAGTAGATTGGTTTGTTAATTGCAGGACATGGATCGAATTCAGGGACACTCCAATGGCGTCAGTTGATGGCCTGCACCTAAAGCAGATGCTGTGCTGTAAGGAAGAGATGGACGAAAACATGGGTCAGATAGTGGTGAGGATCCTTAGGAACGACGAATCAGAAAAGAGGGCCGACGTTCATGGCAGCTGCCACTTTGTGCTACACACCTGGGCGGTACGTTTACATCTGTAATTCATACAGTTAGTTTGTGTCTCCAAACATTTGTTCATATACATCTTGAGAAACAAAATCCATACCATCTTACATCTGAATTGGTATCAAATGGTTTAACAGGACCAGGTCATGGATCCTAATTCCACGATGGATTCTTGTGAAGAAATTTTCCTTGCACCACAGTTCCACTATGACATATCGAATTGTGGAAAGGTAATCATCAGTTACACTGCGCAACATACATGAACTGCCAACTACGGTTTAATTTGTTATTCTACAAAAAAATGACAAAAATGGTGGCCATATGAAAACTTAGGAAGACCACCTGCACTAGTTTTTAAATTCCATTCGTTTTCGCGTACAGGTTGTTGCAATGATAAAATACACGGACTGCTGGGCGTCTGTATCCATTGACATGATCAAGTGCATTACCTATCTGATCCATCCAGCTTTGTCGGCTAATCCTCACCGCCAAGTATTGGAAGTTTTCCAGCCATCTATGCAAAGGCTAACTGAATTTGCATGCGCACACATCAAGAATGTCACAAACAGAGTCATCCCAGATATCCCCTGGAAATTTGACGTCGCTTTGAAGAAACAGCACATCATGCATGGGTAACATGATTACATGTTTTCATTATCTGTACACAATAACACACAACTGACGTCTAAACTCAGATGTTACCCCAAAACTCAGTTTACTAATCAAGCATTACATCTTTCCGCACAAAGAAATTTTACATGCAACTGATCGACACTTGTTTCTCCCTCAGACCTGACACAGGCGTGAGCACAGCGTACTTCAGCGTACCAAAAGTCAACCAGTTTCTGGTAAGCCAATCTGAAAACCAGCATCTTTGGGACCATAACAATCTCGGCACGGGATTACACCTTTATTCTGCTCACCCAACTATGGTTACACATATTTTTCAGAGTGTTACCCCGGACACAATATACCTTGCAAAGCTGACATTCATATACAAGGGGATCATAGCTGCCTACACAATAACGAAGAAAACGGTGCAGGGGGGGAAGAAGCTGACTACCAAGAAGAGAAAGTCGGACGGAGCTGTCATACAGCACGACAAGAAGAGCTTCTACACCACCGATGGCGGGAACAACGTCCCACCGGAACAAGCATTCTCATACCTAGTATGAGAATTATCTCCGTCCTCAACGTTTAGTCTTTGTCGTCGTTGCCGTCCTGCACGGATACGGACGACTGTTTGTTCCGCCCATCTACTAGAAGTATGGTTAAAAGAACTAGTTGCAGGCTTTTGGGTTGGCAGTGTTTTATACACGAACTCAAGTCCAGAACTGTTAAGTAAAACGTGTAATGCTTTGGTTAACGTTGCCGGCCACCTAGTTTAATTGATACGCCATTTGCCACAATTTATTTGCTGCACTCGCATTTCAGATAAAACAATGATTTTACAACAGAAGATAGTACAGGTGGAAATTACGAAAGGATCCAGCCAGAAACATTGGTTTTTTGGGTGGATGCTGATGCACAGGGCAAACTGCTCTGAGTTTCCACAACACAAAAGCATGTTACACTATTTCAGTATCTCGCACCGAACCAAACAACGACAACCACAAGAGCCATGATAGCAAAACGGAGCAGCACGAGCTCAGTCTTTAACTCCTTCAAAACGAGTTCATTCTGCGAGCCAGCAGGCCCACCTGCCCGACGAGGACCGACAGCTCCCCTGGGTGTGCTGATACGCCTAAATGATCCGCAGCTAGCTTCGTCTTCCCACTCCCAAAACTTGCACCTCTGCAGACTCCAAAACAATCAAACAACTTTTCCTTTTCACAGTAATTAACCCGTGATCGATGCGTGCGGAAAATACAGTTACATAGCCACGAACGCGACTGACCTTTTGCAAACCGCACTTCAGAAAAAGCCTGCCCGGGTTCTCGGCGGTGCCAGATCGCCAAAGATCGCATGGCTCGCCGCAGTAGCAGCTGTACTTGGATACTCCAAGGTAAGCTGTGCTAGTCTCGACGAAGGGGGAAGAAGAAGTCGACATGCTGGAGCCTGAAGACCAGGGTCTAGACAGAAGGAACGGTGGTGTATAGCGCATGGCGTCCGAGTCTGGGGGTCGGGATTTTTATATTGGGCATCACCACATCGGTCGAATGGCAGGTAGCCGTTGGGATTTTTCAGACGACCGTTTGTGGTTCTTACCGTTGTGCATCTCGACACTATAACCATCTAGCTGGGAAAACAGCGTGCAAAAGTTAAACGACCGTCAACAAATAAGGAAACACAGTATTCGTGGGCACCATGGACAAGTACAGTATTACATTGGAGACGAACTATTTTTTCATCCGACATAGATTCTATCGCACTGCCCTACGCGTGTTGCTGAACAAAAAAAGTGCACCCTTTTAGCACTATCATATATAGTATGGACCACAACAATCTTACTGGAATGCCCCGCAAAAAGAAACATATCCATCGCGCGATCCAACAAGCACCAAACAAATCTCCATCTCGTGGCTCACTTTACCATAATAATACACAGTTACACTCGTCTGCCCGGGACAGAGGGCATTCTATAAAAAAGCTGGACCGCAAAACGTCCGGCAAAAGAGCAAATTAAAAAAAAACAGGTCTTACGCATGTAATGGCGAGAAACATGCGACACTGATGCTACACGATGCATCTCTGAAACCCCTGTTTCCCCCGCACAACACAACCGTTACGATGGCCGAGACGTGGAGTCAATTTATTAGATGTGTGTGCGTCGCTTCCATGGATGGATGCAAACTTTACGGGATCACAAGGTGGGGAGGCTCCATCAGTGCTTCCCACAAAACGTGAGCATACTTCCGAGCCAAAAAACTAAATAGGGTTGCCATGCCACGTGGTGTGCCCGGTAGGCATGTTTTCGTCATGTTTTTGGTATGTCATCGACAAAACAAAATGCTACCCCGAAAAAATGGACCGTCGCAGGTACATATCGCCAAAACACAACCGATGTTGTTATCAGTGGTATGCCAGCAACTTGACCAGCGTGATGCGGCCGTGCTGTTGTTGACTATTCCTCGTTGTAATGTAAGGCTACAACCATATGGCGTATGATTACCCCCTACCGGCGTAAGTACCTACATTAGTGAACCGTGTACCGGCCACCAGCAACAACATCAATCGACTCTCCTTATTTGACTTCTGCCACATCTGTTGGGAAAAAAAAACTTAACTCGTACCTTACTACAAAACGGATGACCGCATAGCGTCCGAAAAACTCCCATTCATCCAAAAGAAAAAAAAAGACCATACGTGTATTGACGATGACATGCCACACCAATGCTACATGACACTTCGCGAAAACCCCCGTTTCCCCCGCACCCTAAAAACCGGTCCGACGGCGGGGGGGGGGCGGAGTCATTTGTGATATGTGTAGGGCATAGAAAAAAAATGGGGCATCACTTCGATGGATGGATGCAACTTTTCGGGATCACATAGTGTGGAGGTTCCATCCTTGTTTCCCCCAAAAATGGCCCCTGGCACGTGCTCTGCCAGGTCGGCGTGTTTTTCGTAATGAAATCTTACTGTCATCGACAACCCAAAATGCTACCGCGGCAAAACGGGACCGTCGCGGGTATATATCGCCAAACGTAACAGATATCGCTATCAGTAGTATGCAACTGATTCGAAAGGCGGGATGGGACTGTGCTGATGTTGACCACTCGTTGTTGTAATGTAATGTTACAAGCACACGCATAAGGGTATTAGAGTACCCCCACCGGCCTAAGTATCTACAACAGCGGACCGTGTATTGGCCGAATACCAATAACATCAATCGACTCTACTCAAGAATACCTCTGCCACATCCGGTGGGAAAATAAAAATCCTAACCCAGAACTAATTTCAAAAAACATGGAGCGTTTACTCCTCTTCGCAACTATTTTCCTGGGGCACAAGTATGTTTGGTCCATAAAGAGAACAATTTTTATGATTGTTCACTTCTATGAAGTTAATTTTTAGGCTGCGGGGTACTCTACAATAAAGTTGGTAGAAAAAAAAAACAATCACGATAGAAAAAGGTATCCCATAGCTGATATGAAACAACAAACTTCAATAGGTACAAAACACGGAATTGGCTCTCTAATCATTGTATAGTTTAGTGGATCCATCCAAAACAAAAAACTATGGTTCCATTGATCATAGTTGTTCCTACAACAAAACGGATAAAACAAGAGGACATACTAAAAAACAGTATAGAGAGGTCTCTATCATTACAAAGAGTTCTATGCAGCTGGTTACAGCAGAAGAAAGTGTGAATTTCTTCTCAAACACGAGTCGACCGGCATGCTATTCTTCACCACATGAGAATTCGAATGACGGCAGACTCTCGTTTCAACTCCACAAAATGGTAGAATAGAAATAACTACAGACCTCTAATTAACGACGATGGCCCACGTAACAGAACCATCGGTGTCTAGCGTACAGACTACTGTTTCGTGGTATAGGTTGACTTCCGCCCGCAAGTTGATCTGTTGTGACCAACGACACCACAACTTTTGCATCTCCTCCGAGTTGCAACGAATGTTTCTGGTGCCACATTGACCGAGCAATCCGCCGTGCTGTGCTGAGCAGAGCCACACGTTCCGCAATGCTCAACCATGTAAACTCCAGTCTTCAGGAATCGGGATGACCTCCTTGGACGATCTACGGTTGCGTTCGCTGGGTTGGCTGGCAACGATCTTTTTCTTGCCCCAGGTGACTCAATCGGTGACTTAAATCTCAACTCCTTTGGTCTACCCCTTGAACGAACTCGTGGCGGCGCAGCGACGGATGCGTCAAACAACAGCTTCTCTGTCCCTTCGACCGGCATGTTTTGAGCATCGAACAAACCCTGATTAGGATCGTCGACGGTCATGGCAGACAGAGCTGCTTTGGCGTTGCTGATGTAGTCAACTGCAAGCTCAAACGCCTGCCTCGACGTAGTACCCATGCCGACCAACTCCATTGCGGCTGCGTGGAGCATCCCGTGCATCGAAGCGGCGTCAGCTCCACTGGAAGCGGCCTCGCCGTATCCTGGAATAATGCAAGTTGCCCCGTCCCTCGCTGAAACGGTCCATCTTTTCTTAATCATACCTGACGGCAGCTCAGCAACGCCAAGATGAACTAGAACCTGTAAAAAAGAATGCGTCATTTCATGCACGTTTCGCAGCACAAAACAGTTTCAGCGAGGCTGTCTGATTACGTTCAGCAACATATGACCACAGACCTTAAGCACGTGCCTGCACGGGATCCCGGAATGCTCAAATGATTTGCAGACACACCAGTAGTTCATCTTGGTCTCGTCGGATCGAACTACGTACTCCCTCCTCCCAACAGCTGACGAGGGTGGCCGTGCATAGGTGACTATGAACTTGTTTTCTTCCTCATGAGACACACACAAGAAGGAACCAGATAGGAAGAGTTCCTTGTAAAACCTCTCGAATAAGTTCCTAGTGTAGACGATGGTAGCATGCCTCTCGATGGGTACACCAGCTCTCAAAAGATAGTTAACCTGCAGACCAAACATGGAATCCAAAATTTACACCTGGTCGCACGTTTTAGCTGTAGGTAAACCCTTCCCACCCATAGAACCTTATTCCAGTAGATTAAAACTAAATATGAATAGAAGGTCTGTGTGTTATCAGGTGATTACCTGTTTTGTAGCGTGCTCTTCTCTCCCTTCGTCAGCGATACGGTCTGTAACAAGCCGATCGAACTGGCTAACAAACAGGTGCATAGGTGCAGAACGAGGGATATACGTTTTCAGAACATGATTTGCACTCTCACTGCGCTGGGTACTCGTCATGCCGGCGCAGAAAGTATCCGTGAAGTAAGGTTTTGCCCACATCTCCCTGTTCTCGTACGCCCTGGTCAGGAAATCATTGTCTCCAAACCATTACCTGTGACAATTTCTGCCCATCGGGTTTCGAATTCTTCCACGCCAACCAACTGATCAAGGAGTTCATGGAGTTCCCGTTTAAACGCCGAGTTCTTGCTATAAGCCTGTCCAAGGGACTCTTTCGCTTTGCGCAAAACGTGCCACTTGCACCACCTATGCCTGGTCTCCGGCAACTCTGCGTCGATGGCTACACGCATCTGGTGGCACTGGTCTGGAACGGAACAGAGGATTTGGGAAGCATTAGATACAGATAATTAACATCTGCGAGAGAACAAACATGGAAATTGCATGCCAGCTTCGGAAAACTAATAAACCTACCGGTTAGAATAGTCTCTGGAGCTCGTCCACCCATAATCGAAACGAAGTTGCGGAAAGTCCACTTGAATGCATCTGTGGTTTCTTCAGTTAGGAGGACGCCACCGAAAATGATACTCTGGAAGTGATTGTTAACACCAACGAACAAACCAAAAGGCAGATTATACAGGTTGGTCCTGTAGGTGGTGTCGAAAGTAACTACGTCACCAAACGACGAGTAGTTCACCCTGCTCGATCCATGAGCGAATAACAGAGACCTAATCCTCTTCTTTTCGTCCAGGTCCATAGCTACAACAAAACCTGGATCTCGGTTCCTGATCCTAACAAAAACATCTAGAGTTTTTGCCATATCACCCTCTATAGATTCCTGAGCTAACTTTGCGCACAACGTGCGAACGGACTGCCGGCTAAATGGGACGTAGGAATCGTTGTGGTGGACTGAACCAACAATTGAGCAAACTCTAGACAGCTGAACATTATTCCCTCTAAGATGACGAATTAGCTCTCGCGTGCTACCGTCTATCCTACTGTGTGATGTCCACCTGCGTTTCTCTCCACATGATGCCGACAATGGGTGGTTATGGTCGCCACAAAAAAACCTCACATACCACGACTCGTCCTCCGATCTCAACAATGACATCTTACAGGGGCAATCGCATCTAGCCGAGCGGCTCATGGCGTCTGTGTCCCGACCCTGCAAGACAGAACGAGTCGGTCCCTTCATTAGCCGTTTGTTTGCGCGAATGTGAAGGAAACAACGAAAAAAACAAACAAACGAGAAAACGCAGCAGCGAGATGAAATATAGAAACAACGGTACAATAATGTATCCAATCCATACCTCGCACGAACAGACAAGATCTTGCCTTGACTTAAGGTTTGCAGCATTCACTCTGCTTCTGCTGTATCTTATCCCAAATCCAACTTCCCAGGAATACATGTTGAAATACTCGTATGCTTCCTCCAGGGTCTGGAAAACCTGGCCATGCTTCGGGAGGAAGATGCATCTCTCGCCACGGCTAGCCGATTCTCGTAGTGCCTTCTCAACTGCTCCGTAGTTCCAACTGGATGGAAGGCGAGGCCCTGAATGAATTCTGCACACATAAAACATGAATTGTTGCCCCGATTAAGGGCCGATAGAAATAGAATATTATCTGCTATTGGACGAAAACAAACTACCAGCTGAGCATAACTCTTACCGCTCAACCCCACCTCCATCAGCCATGGTCTCCATCCGAGAGGAAAATATATGGCGCAGCTGGATACAAGTTCAGTTGTTTTTTGAGGTAAGAATATGCTAGCGGGTGTGCAGGACGATGGTTCAGATGCAAGTGCATCGAAGGCATTCATATATACAGGGTCCGGGCAAAGTTCTCACGCACGATCCCAAACTATAAGGCACCAGGGACTCAACGTGTGTGTGTCGCACAATCGCAAAACCTAAAACGTACCCATAAAAAACAGAGGCTGTCGACGATGCTGCTCCCATGCATGTATGACGGAAAAAAAATTGCATGTGCATGTTGCCGGCTAGAATAAACAAACCGGACGAATGCACGCAAGCGGAGGGTGCCTCTGACCCACCCATACTACATGTATATACTCTCCGGTGTGAAATATTTTTAGTCTCTGTTCATGCAAATTTGTTACTGTTATTGAGGTGTATGTGTGACGTAGATTGTTGAACCAAAACTCTTTGTTTTTTTTTTAAAAACATTTGCCTCTCTTTTATTTAAAAGTGGTCAACCCATGTTTTATTCTTGAAAAACAAAAACTCTGCAACTTAAACTTGTTCCAATGTTTTGTTGGAGTATTCAAAATAGTGTGGCATATTGTTTACTTCCTTTTATTGGGAGTGTTTTGCTAACCAAATAAAATAAGAAGAGTGATTTCCCGCTTTTCCAAAAATGTTTGAATATCTAATGTGAATGTTTTTGAGGCCAAACTAATGCACTTGTCCTCTTCATGATGTTATCTACCAGGGGATATTTGGTTTATACCATGATGATAACCGAGAGAAGCATTTGCTAAGTTGTGAAGCTCTCATACCTTTACTAGGTAAATAAAATGGGTTTTCTTTTAGTTGCTTTGTGGTATCTATAAGTCCTTAGTATGTTAGCCCTTGGTTGAGTGGTTAGTTTCTGATTGTTGCATGTTTGTTTTGTTGGTGCAATGTGTTGATTGTGTTCCTTTTTATATTTTCCGGCGATAGATGCGAACAATTCCGAAAAGAAGAAGTGGATCGGACGAGGGTTTTATTTATATTGTTGGAATTCTTATTGGATGGAGTTGAAGAAGTCCAGGGACAAACAAGCCAACCAATGCAAGCCATCTTTTGATCTCTTGCTATTTATCCTTCTTGTTGTGTTCATTGTTCCATTATATACTTGGTTCCTTGTATGTTGTGTCCTCTATACTATGCATACTTGCTCCCAAGTATGTTGAACACCTTGTTGATGTTATGCATGCTTACCGTAAGCATGTATGCCCCCTTGACCACCTATATTATCCCCTTCCTAGTGGTATGATGATGACCCTTGTCGAATCATCTTACTTATGTTGTCCCTATGCATGCTTATCCTAAGTATGTATGATCCCCTTGGCACCTCTATCATCATCCCCTTAGTGGTATGATGGTTAGCATCATGTCATTGTGACTCTTAGTTCCTACATAAAACTATAGGTTGGGAACCCCTTGGAAAAATACCTTGTTGAAAAGAATTTTTGAAAACCTTGGGTGAGTTGGACTTACCTAAGTGTGTGTTTATGAAAGGAAAGGACTTTGGCAAAGGTGATTTGGAAGGAGAAATCTTGTTTATGAAAACTTTGGCGCCTAAGTACTCACCCATGACAATTAACCCGCGCAACCACACTACTCCAACATGGGTACGGGGCTTAGCTTGACGTTTGTTCTTCTTAGCATGAGGCACCGCACAACTATACAAGGGTACGGTTACCCCCGAGTCCGGGTTGTCATGGTTGGGACAATAGTATAACGGGAGGCCTTCGGGGCTGACCCGTCCGGAAGAAACTATGGGTCTCCTGGCTTGGCGGTGGAGCCACGCTCAAAGGGAGGTGAGCTGCCACGGTGCCGGGGAGGTACATACTCCATAGGGTAGGACCTCTTGCTAAGTTGAATGGGCGAAAGGCTTCGACTGATTATCCGAGACTCGCATACTTTCGTATGACGAACCGGGGATGATCCCGGCGGATTTATCAGATCTTGTGGGGAAAGTGCGCACACTCTGCAGAGTTAAATCTATTCGAATAGCCGCGTCCGCGGTCATGGACGGTTGGAATGGCTGTTGCTTAGCCTGATGTGTTTTGGTTTTACAAAAATGTTTTGAGCAAAGAAAGAAAAGGACTTTGTTTTGGAGTACCGGGATGGTACTGGAAAGTTGTGGTGACCATATGGAGATGGTCGGAAAGGAAACAAAATGGGTTTACCCTTCCTAGTGTTTTATGTTGTAGTTCCTCTTTTGAAGTATCTTCTTCAATAGAAATATAGAGATGTCTTAGATGAATTCCTAAGTGTCCCCTTCGACCGTGAAGTCGGGATGCTTTCTCCACCAAAGAAACTACTCCTTTCCCCCTTGCTATATCCACAAGAAAAACTACTTCTCTTGTTCATGCTATTTCCACAAGAGAAATTAGCTTTTCCCTCTTGTCATCTTAGATTAGCACTTATCATCTTGCACTCTTGCGAAAGTACTTTTTGATGGTTTGCGAGTACAATTCAAATGTACTCACGGCTTTGCCCCTGGCTATTTACTTGGCCAGACTTGGAGAAACACGACGGTTGAAGAAGGAGTTGACGACGTCTATGCGAGCTAGGAACGTCTTCCCAGTCAGTTGCCTGTATGGTTAAGGCAGATGACTTGGGCTCTGCGCTGCTGAAGTGATTCCGCTACTCTGATGATTAGATTAGGCCCTTCGAGGCTATTATGTAAAGATTGTTCATGTGACCTATTGTAATTTTCTTCTTCCGTTTTGTAATGAAGGATGTAATTTGATGTCAGTTCGGTTATATGTTCACGGCGCACTGATCATGGGATCGTGAACTGTATACATAACAGGGTATTTCGGACAGTTAGTCTGGGGTCCCCACAGAGCTGGTATCAGAGCTATCCTGACTGTAGGAGACCTTAGTTAGCATGGACGTTAGTTAGGAAACTAGTACTTGAAAAAAAACTATTTCCAGAAATCAAATTCCCTCTTTAGTAAACGGAAGAATAGCTTCCAATTTTCTTATCCCGTCAAAACTTCAAATTCTTACCTCACTCTTTGATTTCCAAAGAATTTGAAAACTTTTGACTCTACTACCTCACCTTGTTCCAAAACTAGGTATTGGACGATGTCCCCAACTCAGACCGGAGGCTCGAACTCAAAGATGGATCAATCTTTCAGGAAGACTCATGTATCACCAACAGCAACTATTGAAGGTTGGACGTCAACTCATCCGTATGCATATGGGGATGATAATGGCATGTCTTTGGTTGTCAACAAAGTCTGTTAGGGAGCTGACCTTGTTCCTCCGTGGACATGCACTTTTGCAGTCGTTAGGGATCAAGTCCTCAGTTTCTTGACTAGTAATTTTTAGGCCAGCAACGAGAAGATCTTGACTTCGGGAGCACCTCAACAGCTACCCCTCTAAAGACCTCACATTCCCAGGATGTTGAGACTAGGAGTCCTACGCAGTTTTAGCCTCTGCCTCAACATCAACGACTCAACACCAGGCTGCATCACCACCATCTGCTTCGAGAATCCTTGTTGAAGACGCCAACATATGTGACCAGCCCCAAACCTATAGGATGGATAGGACAAACTCAATCGCTTTGATTGAGCTACCCGACGTATTAGGCATCCCTAGATGCTTAGAGTGTCTTGATTGGTGTGATGATTGCTTATAGTTCCCTAGTGTGCTTCCTTGAGTGACCTTTATCTGTTTGTTGTGTGTATGATTGTCTTGATCCTTCGGCCTGAAAAATACTCTTAGTGTGATAACCCAGCATAGGAAGCCTCCCTAAGATGTTTCCACCCTCACCTACCTCGCCGATGTATTGCTAACTGCTAGCTAGTTGGATAGGTTAACGAAAGGCTCTAACTCTAACCACGTTAGCAGTTGTTTTTCAACCATCAGAAAAACTAACCCGAGACCCCTATCTACGCTGACTATCTTCAAGATCAGCAGGAGCATCTCTACTAAGCCAAGAAAGAAGAAGCCATACCTTCAAGAATGAATGCACCTCTGCGAGAAGACATACTAATTTGGACTAACCTTGCAGCATAATCGCGCTAACCTAGAGGATATCTTCTTGAAAACTACCCTCTAACACACCGTCTAACAAGCTGAGAAAACAGTAGCGTCAAAGCCAAGCTGCATCACATGGTTCATCTGCTCCTCATCAAGTGAAGCTCCTGAAGATACTTCAAGACTCAAGACTTTAGGCGTAGTTTACCCGCTAACTTCTTAGCTAGTAGAAGTCAGCACCGAACCTCAAGCTCAAGATTGTCTTCGACGACCTCAGTGGCTGCTTCATATGGATACCAACCAGGCGTTTCGTCGACTTACTAACTCACCGCGCGTCCCAAACGGTTTAGATAACACCTTGAGTGCCTCTTGAAGTTGTGGTCTGGTTGTTTCCCCCGAAGATTCTTCAACTGAATGCGGAAGATCGATGACTTATTCAGAAGCCCCGGACAGTACCGCAAGGCAGAAGCCTTGTTTTTTTTTCAAAAGCCCGATGAAAAATCTTAAGGGTGGAAGACCTTGACTTCCACTAAAAATTGGAGCTAACCCAAAAATCTTCAACCTTTCTAAAACACCGTTGGAAACTTGGGATGCGTTAACTCTCCTTGAAGCGGTGGATTGTACATCGCCCCCTGAAGATGCTTCAACTCAAGACGAGAGAAGGATCACTTCTTCGAAAGCACCGACAAGACCCGTGGAAACCCGAAGCTTAGAGTTTTTAACCCCCCCCCCCGGTGAACAATTTTAAGGGTGGAAGACTTTGTCCTCCACTAAAATTTAAAGTTAACTCTAAAAAGTTTTCAACCCTGTTAAAGCACCGCTGGAGTGCACTAACAGAATCTTGAACCCCCGCTAGGATCGCTTAGAAGCTACAGATCTAACACCTACATGGGCGACCTCTTCACGAAGCTCGCCATCAGCAAGAATCCATCATGTATCCCAGAAGATGAAGCAACGACCTTCTCAGCAATGGCACATCTACAGAAGAATGGAGTCTAACTTTAGTTAAACTTTACAACCCCTCTAGTTCTACGCTTAGTAATCTCGGGACGAGATTATTTTAAGGGTGGAAGATCTGTAACACCCCAACTTTTGCAAACATGTTTAATTATTCAAAGTGCAAAAATTAGGGGGAACAAAAACTTTTTCTATAAACTAATTAAGATGAATTGCCTTGATCTGTTTGTTATGATGAATTTCCTTGATCTGTTGGTAGATGAATTGTCTTGTTTTGCGTGTTGAGTTTTGTTTTGAGCTACCCTAAAGAACAACACCCCTAGTGGTAAAACAAGCAACTCACCTGACAAAACACAGGTGTGGCTTAGGAAGAATTGTTTTCCTTCTTTCTACATCATTCTCTTATGCCCTAATCGAAAACCCTCAACCATCACAAAGTTTGGCTAAGTCCTAAATCTTTTCTCAGGTTCCATTTTGGAGCTTTTAGATTAAGCTATCCCTTGCCATCTAAGGCAATGCACTTGGTCCTAGACCTAACTTATCATGAGCACTTCCCAATCATATCCTTTCGTTGAACCAGATCATTCATATACCCATTTTTTTCCTTGTTAGTTTTTAAGCCAAGTCAATAAGGTGTTTTGGCAGGCTTAAAATATCCAAACTTTGGCAGTCGATCTCTAAGCACCCCCAACTATTATTGGTGACCTCAATGCATGGATCTCATCTATGCGACATCCTCTACAACTTCCACGTCGTGCATGTCACATGCAACCCTTACAATTCTTATTTTCACTTGATCTTTTACCCTATCCACTATTTCAGCACTAGATCACTTGCTCCTCTCTTAATCTTTTGTTTATCTTTATTTCAAGTTTAATACCCACAAAACCAAGGGTGAAGATGGTAGGTACATTATGTAAGCCACCATCTGCCCTTGAGGTCTTGCCCCAAAAATTTGTTCTTACTTTCTTTGAAAGAACATTTCCAAACCCTATTTAATTTCTTCTCTAATTGCTCACTACAAAACCACTTCTAGTTTTATCTAAGCATTTTAAATTAGTTTCTCAAATAGTAGGGATTGTGGATGGTATTTGGTATCACCCCATTTCCTTCAACCCAAAAATAATTTCTATAAAAGTATTTATTTTATTCTTCCTTTTAAAAACATATTTATGGCACTTATGCAAACTCTTGCATATTGTTGCTCTTTTAAAATTGTGAGAAAACTCTACCTTGCTTCATAAAGTAAGTAGAGAATTTTATATAAAAACCCATTTGCCAAAAACCTTGAGAGTGAGACATAGGCCCTTCTTTTCCCTTTATTCCCACCACTTGGCATCTCTATTTAAGAGTTTTTCCTTCTTTCTTCTACTTGGAAATGGTGGATCTTCCATCCCATTCTTCTTTCAAGAATCTCCATGAAGTGATCCAAGACCTTAGCTAGCCATAGTATCAAAACCCAAAATCCTTCTATGTGTCAGCACTATTACTTCTCACCAAAACTTTGTTTCTTCAAAATTCAACTTGAATTCATTTGGCTCACACAATTAAAAATCTTGGATCAAACCTACATCATCATCATCTCTACACCACCCCTTCCCCTTTTATTCCACCTTCATTGTGCTATGCCTCCTCCCTCCAAATTTTTGGTTACATGCACACCTTTGCATGGCCCCTCTCTCCATCACTTTGACCCTGCCCTCCCTTCTCTCTTTTCTCTCCGAATGGAAACCATAAGAGGGGGATCATTCCCCTCTCTTTTTCGCCCCTCCCCTCCTTCCTCTGTTTGAGGCCGTGGCCTCGAGCCCTTCCTCTCCACTCTCTCCTGCGCCTCCCCAACCCTATAGCCCAGCCCAGGGACCTTTCTCTTCCCCTCCACCTGGCCCAACGCCCACCAGCCCGCTTGATCCATCAACACCCTAGCCCAGGGAGACGTGCACGCGCAGAACCTTCCCGCGCACGAGCGGCGGTCCCGCTCGATCCCTGCCCTCTCCCGCTCGTTTCTCTCGTGTCCCGCGCGTCCGCCGACGTCCTCCCGCGGACGTCACCGCCCCTACGTCACCACCGGCACCTCCATTGGTCGCTGCCACCGCTCGCCCGCTCAGCCATTGGCCGTGGCCACCACCCCCGCTCCCCCATCCGGCTATAAAAGCCCCCTCTCCGCTCACTCCTCTCCACACCACCTCTCCCACCTCCCAGACACCCGCCGAGGATGCTGAGCCGCCCTTTTCTGCTGCTTCTCGCCGGCAGGCGCACCACGCCCGCGGTCGGCCGCGTGGTGACGGGTGCAGAACGCGCCCATCCCCGTCGCCTTTCTCCCTCCCTCTTGGCTCCCTCACGTTCCCCTTCTTCTGCTCGGCCTAACCAGCCCCTCTGTGCTGCCCAGGACCGCCGGAGTCCGCCGCCGTCGCCGTTCGCCCGGACGTCGCTGCGGAGAAAAGGACGCCGGAGAAGTTGCTGCGGAGAAGGAGGAGCCGCCGAGCCGCCCCTGGATGCGCCCGGACGGCCCCGACGCGCCGCCACTCCACCCAGACCTCGCTGTCGCCCGCCTCCCGCCGGTGAGCCCCGAGCCGCCCTGTTTCTCTTCCGATCGAGAACGCCTGCGTGCGTAGACGAGGGAGGACGACGAGCCCCACTCACGCGATGCGTGTGGCCGCGTGGCTCGCATGTCCACGTCAGCCCATGCAAAGGCCCGGCCCGCCCGGGCCCTCTCCTCCCCTTTTCTTTTATTTTACACACGCCATCCGGAAACCCCCTCCCGGGCCAGCCCAAAACTCCACCCGCATGGCCCAGTAAATTCCCGCCCGATGAAATTCGTTTGAAAATTTAAAAAATGACACATAAAATTAGAAACAGTAACTGTGTGCTGTTTTGATAATAACTTCAGTTTTGCATGTCTGATTGAGGTGATTCAAATTGCAGTAGAACCAGTAAGAAAATATCTATCCAATGCCGCTGACCTCATATTTTTAGGATTTTTGTACGATTTTTAATGAATTAAAACATGATCACTGTATTCTGTTTAGTATTTCAAATTCCTAAATTCATAGGATTAATATTTTTGAATGAATCCAATTGGGTTAGTCTTGTTTTAGTACTGGCTATCCAATAAAAATATTTTTAGTCTCTGTTCATGAAAATTTGTTACTGTTATTGAGGTGTATGTGTGACATAGATTGTTGAACCAAAACTCTTTGTTTTTTTAAAAAAACCTTTGCCTCTCTTTTATTTAAAAGTGGTCAACCCATGTTTTATTCTTGAAAAACAAAAACTCTGCAACTTAAACTTGTTCCAATGTTTTGTTGGAGTATTCAAAATAGTGTGGCATATTGTTTACTTCCTTTTATTGGGAGTGTTTTGCTAACCAAATAAAATAAGAAGAGTGATTTCCCGCTTTTCCAAAAATGTTTGAAAATCTAATGTGAATGTTTTTGAGGCCAAACTAATGCACTTGTCCTCTCGCATGATGTTATCTACCAGGGGATATTTGGTTTATACCATGATGATAACCGAGAGAAGCATTTGCTAAGTTGTGAAGCTCTCATACCTTTACTAGGTAAATAAAATGGGTTTTCTTTTAGTTGCTTTGTGGTATCTATAAGTCCTTAGTATGTTAGCCCTTGGTTGAGTGGTTAGTTTCTGATTGTTGCATGTTTGTTTTGTTGGTGCAATGTGTTGATTGTGTTCCTTTTTATATTTTCCGGCGATAGATGCGAACAATTCCGGAAAGAAGAAGTGGATCGGACGAGGGTTTTATTTATATTGTTGGAATTCTTATTGGATGGAGTTGAAGAAGTCCAGGGACAAACAAGCCAACCAAGGCAAGCCATCTTTTGATCTCTTGCTATTTATCCTTCTTGTTGTGTTCATTGTTCCATTATATACTTGGTTCCTTGTATGTTGTGTCCTCTATACTATGCATACTTGCTCCCAAGTATGTTGAACACCTTGTTGATGTTATGCATGCTTACCGTAAGCATGTATGCCCCCTTGACCACCTATATTATCCCCTTCCTAGTGGTATGATGATGACCCTTGTCGAATCATCTTACTTATGTTGTCCCTATGCATGCTTATCCTAAGTATGTATGATCCCCTTGGCACCTCTATCATCATCCCCTTAGTGGTATGATGGTTAGCATCATGTCATTGTGACTCTTAGTTCCTACATAAAACTATAGGTTGGGAACCCCTTGGAAAAATACCTTGTTGAAAAGAATTTTTGAAAACCTTGGGTGAGTTGGACTTACCTAAGTGTGTGTTTATGAAAGGAAAGGACTTTGGCAAAGGTGATTTGGAAGGAGAAATCTTGTTTATGAAAACTTTGGCGCCTAAGTACTCACCCATGACAATTAACCCGCGCAACCACACTACTCCAACATGGGCACGGGGCTTAGCTTGACGTTTGTTCTTCTTAGCATGAGGCACCGCACAACTATACAAGGGTACGGTTACCCCCGAGTCCGGGTTGTCATGGTTGGGACAATAGTATAACGGGAGGCCTTCGGGGCTGACCCGTCCGGAAGACACTATGGGTCTCCTGGCTTGGCGGTGGAGCCACGCTCAAAGGGAGGTGAGCTGCCGCGATGCCGGGGAGGTACATACTCCATAGGGTAGGACCTCTTGCTAAGTTGAATGGGCGAAAGGCTTCGACTGATTATCCGAGACTCGCATACTTTCGTATGACGAACCGGGGATGATCCCGGCGGATTTATCAGATCTTGTGGGGAAAGTGCGCACACTCGCAGAGTTAAATCTATTCGAATAGCCGCGTCCGCGGTCATGGACGGTTGGAATGGCTGTTGCTTAGCCCGATGTGTTTTGGTTTTACAAAAATGTTTTGAGCAAAGAAAGAAAAGGACTTTGTTTTGGAGTACCGGGATGGTACTGGAAAGTTGTGGTGACCATATGGAGATGGTCGGAAAGGAAACAAAATGGGTTTACCCTTCCTAGTGTTTTATGTTGTAGTTCCTCTTTTGAAGTATCTTCTTCAATAGAGATATAGAGATGTCTTAGATGAATTCCTAAGTGTCCCCTTCGACCGTGAAGTCGGGATGCTTTCTCCACCAAAGAAACTACTCCTTTCCCCTTGCTATATCCACAAGAAAAACTACTTCTCTTGTTCATGCTATTTCCACAAGAGAAATTAGCTTTTCCCTCTTGTCATCTTAGATTAGCACTTATCATCTTGCACTCTTGCAAAAGTACTTTTTGATGGTTTGCGAGTACAATTCAAATGTACTCACGGCTTTGCCCCTGGCTATTTACTTGGCCAGACTTGGAGAAACACGACGGTTGAAGAAGGAGTTGACGACGTCTATGCGAGTTAGGAACGTCTTCCCAGTCAGTTGCCTGTAGGGTTAAGGCAGATGACTTGGGCTCTGTGCTGCTGAAGTGATTCCGCTACTCTGATGATTAGATTAGGCCCTTCGAGGCTATTATGTAAAGATTGTTCATGTGACCTATTGTAATTTTCTTCTTCCGTTTTGTAATGAAGGATGTAATTTGATGTGGGCGCACTGATCATGGGATCGTGAACTGTATACATAACAGGGTATTTCGGACAGTTAGTCTGGGGTCCCCACATTGATGTTATTCAAGTGGAAACACCGGAGGCTTTCATCAAAGGTCAAATTGACAGTCCGCCAGAACTCGACTTTGAATAGGTAACAGTACAGGTAATAAAAAGTTCGCGATTTATTTTCCGAACAATGTTTTTGCTGTTTTTGGAAAATATGAAAAATTACGAGATCGAAACGGAGTGGAGGAGACGCACGAGGGCGTGCCCCCATAGGCCGGCGCGGGCCCCAGCGTGGCCGCGCCGCCCTATGAGGACACCGCCTCGTTGTCCCTCTCCGACTCGGTTCGACCTGGTACTTTCCGTTTGTTGTGAAAAAATTTGCTATATAATCCCCCAGACCCCTGGAGGTCCGTATATCGTTTTCTCGACGTGTTTTGTTTCGAGCTGTTTCTGCCAGGATCTATTTTCAATCTAGGAGCACCATGGCCTCCAACGACAAGGGCAAAGGGCTTTCGAAGGAAGAAGTGAAAAGGGTGTCATCAAAACAAGAGCAACAAGCTGTTGGGAGTAAGCAAATCTTGGTGGGATCTGTTGACGCTCGACGTTCTTTCTCTCATAACTTGCAGGACCCTTACCACCTGCTCTTGGCCTCGACTCTTTCCCTGTGCTGGAAGAAGCTCTACGGACTACCGATGAGTTTTGTGGTCAATACCGGGCTCTAAGAAGAGAAGTGGAGATACTCAGGGAGGAGAATTACCGACTCCGTAGAATGCTGGAATATTACTCGATGCCCATCACAAGGTCGCCACCGCCAACTTCAGATAACAATGAATCTCTTCGAGTCTTAGTGCAGAATTGCCAAGCTGAGAAGCTGAAGCTGAAGGAGATATGTAAGAAGCGCGGGAGGAATTCATCACCACCATCGCCAAAGGAGTAATTCATCATCGGTATTGGCATCCCCTTGGTTTGTTCCAAGCTTGGGGAGTGCCGCGGTATCACATCATCACTACCTTTTACTTTTTACTATCAAGTAGTGTCATATCATGAGTAGGGAAGTTATCATATAAGATGGGTTGCAGTGTGGAAGTATCTCTCCTTTAGTTTGTCTATGTATCCCTTGGTGTGAGTTATCGTTATGAAATATTAATGAGAAGTCTTATCATTTACATATTGCACACCTTATTTTAGTTTGCAATCTCTATTATATGATTGATCTTGATTTTAGTATTGGTACAACTTTGGGAGCATTGAGTAAATCTATTTGGTTTTGGCAAACTTAGCATTGGTCAATAGCAACAACACCTTGAGGTTTAAGTAAAAAAGAGAAATACATATAGTTGTTTCATTGTCTTCCTTTCTTGTTAGCTCATAGCTTATTATTCTGAAGTTAAAATTGTTTGTGCTTACAAGAAAGATGCATGATTATGTCTATCACATGTATATGTGCTTGTTTCCCTCAACTCTTATGCTTGCTAATTAACCTTGCTAGCCAAAGACCTGTACTGAGAGGGAATGCTTCTCGTGCATCCAAACCTCAACCCAAACCTATGCCATTTGTGTCCACCATATCTACCTACTACATGGTATTTCCTGCCATTCCAAGTAAATACTTCATGTGCTACCTTTAAACAATTCAAAATTTATTACTTCTTATTTGTGTCAATGTTTTATAGCTCATGAGGAAGTATGTAGTGTTTTATCTTTCAGTCTTGTTAGGCAGCCTCCACTAATGGACTAGTGGCTTCATCCACTTATCCTATAATTTTGCAATAAGAGCTGGCAACGGGGTTCCCAGCCCCAATTAATCAACCTTCATTAATAACTCTCTTCACATGTTTTGCCCTGATTCATCAGTAAGCAACTTAATTTTGCAATAGACACTCCTCCATGGTATGAGATTGTTGGAAGGCACCCGAGGATTCGGTTAGCCATGGCTTGTGTAAGCAAAGGTTGGGGGAGTGTCATCCTTAAATAAACTAAAGTACATGTGTAAACAAAAGAGAAGAGGGATGATCTACCTTGCTCGGTAGAGATAACGTCCTTCATGGGAGCCGCTCTTTGGAGGTCTGTTTGGCAAGGGGGTTAGAGTACCCGCTACCATTCGTTGACAACAACAAACACCTCTCAAAATATTACTTTTATTCTCTTTATATGATTTCAAAACTGAAAAAGCTCTAGCACATGATTTAATCCCTGCTTCCCTCTGCGAAGGGCCTGTCTTTTACTTTATGTTGAGTCAGTAAACCTATTCCCCTCCATCTCAAGCAAGTATTTGAGTTGTTGTGATCAAACCATTATATTGTGATTTACTTCATCATGTCTTTTACTATTCCTTGTTTAGTACAAGTTTTACCTGAATGAATATAGCTTTGCAAGTTATCAATGATCATTATGATTGAGTATGCGAGATGAGCCATATAAACTTTAACATGAGAGCGCTGCTCAATAGATAAGTATAATCCGTTAATTGTTCTCTGACCAAGAACAAAGTTTGCCATCACCAACTATGATTTCTTTTGCACCTTTATTTGTGATTACCTTATACTTGTTTCAAGTTGAGTTATATGAGGAAGTTGTTTACTAGAATGTCTTGTGTGAATGAATATGATGCTTCTTGTCCGTATTTGATTTATCGACTCTTCACTCCATAAACATGTGGTCCTGTTTACCGAGTTCGGTTTCGCTTGGGGACAAGCGAAGTCTAAGCTTGGGGGAGTTGATACGTCCAATTTGCATCACTATTTTATATCATAATTTGCTGTTATTCATTGATATATTTCATATTTGGAGATAATACTTATGTTATTTCATCTATTTTGCATGTTTCATGATTATTGGAGGATCGCGCACCGGAGCCAAGATTCTGCTGGAAAAAGCATCGTCAGAACGCAATATTTCGGAAGATCAACAATTGACGGGAATTACACGAAAAATCCTATTTTTCCAGATGACGAAGGGAGCCAGAAGGGGGAGCTGAGGAGGGTCGCCATGGGCCTCCCTCACAGGCCGGCGCGGGCCCCGCCCCGGCCGCGCCGCCCCGTGAGGAGGGGGGCCCACAGCCCCTCTCGCCTCCTTTTGTTCGCGTACTCCTTCGTCCCGAAAACCTAAGCTCCGGAGGTACGTCGCGAAGAGCCACAGCCCGCCTCTGCGGGGCAGAGAACACCAGAGAGAAAAGAGCTCTCCGGCAGGCTGAGATCCGCCGGGGAAATTCCCTCCCGGAGGGGGAAACCGGCGCCATCGTCACCGCCATCGAGCTGGACATCATCTCCATCACCATCACCATCATCTTCATCATCATCACCGCCGTCTCCACCGCTGCACCTCGTCACCGCTGTAACAATTTGGGTTTGATCTTGATTGTTTGATAGGGGAAACTCTCTCGGTGTTGATTTCTACTTGTTATTGATGCTATTGAGTGAAACCGTTGAACCAAGGTTTATGTTCAGATTGTTATTCATTATCATATCACCTCTGATCATGTTCCATATGATGTCTCGTGAGTAGTTCGTTTAGTTCTTGAGGACATGGGTGAAGTCTAAATGTTAGTAGTGAAGTATGGTGGAGTAATATTCAATGTTATGATATTTAAGTTGTGGTGTTATTCTTCTAGTGGTGTCGTGTGAACGTCGACTACACGACACTTCACCTTTATGGGCCTAGGGGAATGCATCTTGTACTCGTTTGCCAATTGCGGGGTTGCCGGAGTGACGAAACCCGAGCCCCCGTTGGCATATCGATGCGGGAGGGATAGCGAGGATCTCAGAGTTTAAGGATGTGGTTAGATTTATCTTAATTACTTTCTTGTAGTTGCGGATGCTTGCAAGGGGTATAATCACAAGTATGTATTAGTCCTAGGAAGGGCGGTACATTAGCATAGGTTCACCCACACAACACTTATCAAAACAATGAAGATTAATTAGCCGTATGTAGCGAAAGCACTAGACTAAAATCCCGTGTGTCCTCGAGAACGTTTGGTCATTATAAGTAAACAAACCAGCTTGTCCTTTGTGCTAAAAAGGATTGGGCCACTCGCTGCAATTGTTACTCTCGCACTTTATTTACTCGTACTTTATTCATCTGTTACATCAAAACCCCCGAATACTTGTCCGTGAGCATTTACGGGGAATCCTTCATCGAAACTGCTTGTCAACACCTTCTGCTCCTCGTTGGGATCGACATTCTTACTTATCGAAAATATACGATACACCCCCTATACTTGTGGGTCATCAACCCCCTAACGCTAAACTCTGTCATATGAAGTCAAGCATATGAAGAGAAGTGGTTCTGGGTTTCAAACATGGAAATTTCAGAAACCCTCCCAAAATTAGCTTCATTTTGGAGTGAATAAGAAGGATCCAGGCTTACTTTATCATTTTCATGTTTTAAACTTGTTTAAATTCAAAAAAGAAATCAAAAAAATGAAAAACCAAAGCACATAAGCTTCTTATGTCATATAGTAAGCATTCAAGTTGATCAATGAAGTCTAGACATATTTAAACAAGAAAAATCATGTATATATATACCCCTAACCCTAAACTATGTCTTATGAAGTCATCAAGCACGAAGAGAAGTGGTTTTGGATTTCATTTTTTGATTTCTTATTTGAATTTTTATGCCCATTTGAATCTTGGTCAAATCCTGGCAGGTTTGACCAGGATTTAAACAAAAATATTAAAACATGAAAATGAAAAAGTAAGCCTGGATCCTTCTTATTCACTCCAAAATGAAGCTTTTGGGATGGTTTTTGAAATTTGCATGTTTGAAACCCAAAACCACTTCTCTTCATGCTTGACTTCATAAGATAGAGTTTAGGATTAGGGGTAGATACATGATTTTTCTTATTTGAATATGTCTAGACCTTGGTTTATCAACTTGAATGCTTCTACTATATGACATAAGAAGACCATGTGCTTTGGTTTTTCTTTTTTGGATTTCTCTTTTGAAATTTTATGCCCTTTGAATCTTGGTCAAATCCTATGTTTGACCAAGATTTAAACAAGATTAAAACATGAAAATGAAAAATTAAGCCTTGATCGTTCTTATTAACTCCAAAATGAAGGTTTTGGGAAGGTTTTTGAAATATCCATGTTTGAAACCCAAAACCACTTCTCTTCGTGCCGAGTTTAGGGTTAGGGGGTAGCTAGATACATGAATTTTCTGGTTTGAATATGTCTAGACCTTGTTTATCAACTTGAATGCTTACTATTTATATGACATAATTAAGGAGAGTACATGCTTTTGGTTTTTCATTTTTTTATTTGTATTCCCGTTCTTATGTCATATAGTAAGCATTCAAGTTGATAAACAAGGTCTAGACATATTCAAACCAGAATATTATACTGCATTAGTACAAAGTTTCCTATGGATTCATCAAGGGTAGGAAAGCCAAGTTAACTCATTTTCATGACTAAGAAGGATCCATGCTTACTTTTTCATTTTCATGTTTTAAACTTGTTTAAATCTTGGTCAAACATAGGATTTGACCAAGATTCAAATGGTCATAAAAAATCAAACAAAATCAAAGAAATCAAAAGCCAAAGCACATAGTCTTCTTATGTAATATAGTAAGCATTCAAGTTGATCAACGAAGTCTAGACATATTCAAACCAGAAAAATCATGTATCTACCCCCTAACCCTAAACCCCGTATTATGAAGTCAAGCATGAAGAGAAGAAGTGGTTTTGGGTTTGAAACATGGAAATTTCAGTAACCCTCCCAAAAGCTTCATTTTGGAGTGACTAAGAAGGATCCAGGCTTACTTTTTCATTTTCATGTTTCAAACTTGTTTAAATCTTGGTCAAACCTAGGATTTGACCAAGATTCAAATGGGCATAAAAATTCAAAAAAGAAATCAAAAAAAATGAAAAACCAAAGCACATAAGCTTCTTATGTCATATAGTAATTAAGCATTCATGTTGATCAACGAAGTCTAGACATATTTAAACAACAAAAATCATGTATATACCCCCAAACCCTAAACTCTGTCTAATGAAGTCAAGCACGAAGAGAAGTGGTTTTCGGTTTCATTTTTTATTTCTTTTTTGAATTTTTATGCCCATTTGAATCTTGGTCAAATCCTAGCAGGTTTGACAAAGATTTAAACAAGTATAAAACATGAACATGAAAAGTAAGCCAGGATCCTTCTTATTCACTCCAAAATGAAGCTTTTGGGAGGGTTTTTGAAATTTTCATGTTTGAAACCCAAAACGACTTCTCTTCGTGCTTGACTACATAAGACAGAGTTTAGGGTTAGGGGTAGATACATGATTTTTCTGGTTTGAATATGTCTAGACCTTGTTTATCAACTTGAATGCTTGCTATATGACATCAGAAGACTATGTGTTTGGTTTTTATTTTTTTGAATTTGTTATGCCCATTTGAATCTTGGTCAAATCCTAGGTTTGACCAAGATTTAAACCAGTTTAAAACATGAAAATGAAAAAGTAAGCCTAGATCCTTCTTAGTCATGAAAATGAGTTAACTTGGCTTTCCTACCCTTGAATCCATAGGAAACTTTGTACTAATGCAATATAATAATCACCCGAGTTTTTACACCAACAGGTCTGTCACTTACGTGTGGTGCCCATGCGTGAGGACCCACACTTCAGTGAGCATAAGTCACGTGTGGTAGGTACGCAAACTCCCAGCCATCTTCTTTGTCAAGAGAAGACGCATCAGGATGCGTATCGGAAAGTCTCTGGGTCCTTCAGGATCCTTCGGTTGTCCCTCTCACAAAAACAAATCTCTCTCATTCTCGGCCTCGCTCGACTTGCTCGCTCGCTCGCACCTCCTGCGCACTGACAAACCCTGCACAGAAGTCAACATCATCACCAGAAAAAGGGAGACACCATAGTGCTCTCCCTTCTACTCTCCTTCCGAGTGATTCCTCTTCCTCCTAGTTTCACTCGATGGGCAAACACACATGTGCTACATAGTAATAATAAAAAACTAAAAGAATCGACTACAAATCTATTATTAAATAGGTTAAACTAGGGTTTTGCCCAGTACTACAGATCAAGTTGAAAAAAAATCCAACTACGGGGTTCGATTTTGGCCTACAAATACAAAATTAAATAAGTTGAACTAGTATTGCTCCAAAAAATCATTTTGGTTTGCATTGTTTGATACTTTTCATAGCTAGAGTGCATCACAATTTTTTGATTTCATGCTTTGCTTTGCCAATTTTGATTTTTTCTAACCACCTTCTCTTTGATTTCAAATTTAGGTCAAACTATCGGTGCCTACTATGTGTTCTACTTGAATTGGATGCAGCATGCGCACATGATATGTTTTGCCATTGTTTTGGGCTTCCACACATCTTGGCCATCCAAGTATTTAAGTTACCTTGTTTTTTTAATTGTAATTCATGTACCCTTCCTCCGAATTAAATTTTGGTTTTTCATTTTTTTTTTAAATTTTTATGCCCATTCTGATGTCTATATAGTAAGCATTCAAGTTGATAAACCAAGGTCTAGACATATTCAAACCAGAAAAATCATGTATCTACCCCTAACCCAAAACTCTGTCTTATGAAGTCAAGCACGAAGAGAAGTCGTTTTGGGTTTCAAACATGGAATTTTCAAAAACCCTCCAGAAAGCTTCATTTTGGAGTGACTAAGAAGGATCGAGGCTTACCTTTTTCATTTTCATGTTTTAAACATGTTTAAATCTTGGTCAAACCAATTATTTGACAAATATTCAAATGGGCATAAAAATTCAAAAAAAAAAACAAAAAATGAAAAACCAAAGCATGTAGTCTTCTTATGTCATATATATATTAGCGATTTCAATTTCGTGCCCTCGGGTCCTTAGTTGTGCATAGTTTTCCCCAGCTCGTTAGTTTTTCCTCAGTTTTCCCCTCCCTCTAGTTTGAAACCCCTCGCAGACGCTCGGACGGGAGGGTTGCCGTCAGGTCAGAGGCCTTACCGTTACCGTTAATCTGACGGGTGGGGCTACACGGAGGGCGGTTCCTCTCGACCCGTCTCGTGCTGACAAATGGGGCCGCTCTATAGGGCTGCCGCAGCCAATGACCAGTGGGGTCATCTATTTTTCAGGAAAAGTCATATATTGCCGCTCTGAGGGGCTGCCGCAGCCAATGACCAGTGGGGTCATCTATTTTTCAGGAAAAGACATATATTTGCCGCTCTGTGGGGCTGCCGCAGCCAATGACCAGTGGGGTCGTATATTTATTTATAGAAAATCATATATTGCCACTCTGTGGGGCCTCCGCAGCCAATGACCGCTGGGGTTGTCTATTTATTTAGAGAATATAATATAGAGCCGCTCTGTGGGGCCGCCTCAGCCCATGGCAGGTGACTATTTTCGTAGCTTAATCTAAAGTGACTCTTATGCTAAACATTGTGCATAATATATAGAAAATAGCTAGATCTCTAAATATATAGAAAATAGCTAGATCTCTAAAGGGGATGGATGCATGGCTTCACGTCGTCGTCACTTTCATCATCAGTATCTTCGTCGTCTGAGTAGTAGTACTTCCTGCACATTGTTCCGTCGAACACCTTCACTATGAGCACATCATCGCCTTCATATTTGAAGTGTACGTAGCAGCCGAAATCCACACCGTGCGCGATGGCGAAATTCTCCCAGCCCTTGTCGAGATACATCCGGCCTTGTCCGTCAAATAGGACCTCCACGGTCCAGAGACGAGGACCGCGAGCCTGCTCGCTCGCAGATACACCTTAGCTGGCTCCTGGCCGTCAAGATAGTCCGCAAACTTTTTTGGGAGTGCCTGCAAAGAGATCGAGCGCCGATCGTTTGAAATTAAAGATTTTTTAGAACATGCCCATAATTAATCACATGCATCATATATGTGGGAACGCGTACGTACCTTCTTGACCAAAGGGTCTTCATAGATGACGATGAAGAACTCCTCTATGATCAATGGCAGTGTTGACGACGGTGGTGGTGGCAATGCTGATGATCCACCACCCCGGCCGCCCCTTCCCCTTCCGGTCCGCGTCCGAGACGTGGAAGCCATGGCAATGGATGATCAAGTGTATGTGAACGAAGAAGAGAGAGGCAGAACCTATTGACACAAGGGATGGCCGTTGTGGGTGTTTATAAGGGAGAGATGACCGTTGTAGGGGTTTACAAAATAAATTAAGGAGGAGGTGACCGTTCTGGGGGTTTACACAATAATTTAAGGAGGAGATGACCGTTGTGGGGGTATATATCTCAACAAAAAAGTAATGCGGACTATCTTGACGGAAATGGAACTTCGTGATTTAGTTTATCATTTTACCGTGAAAAGTAATGCCTAAAAGAAATGGTAATTCGTAATAGTTTATCATTTTACCGTAATGGCTACAAGAAATCGGTGATGGTTTATCATTTTTTGCGTGGAAAGTAATGGCTACAAGAAATGGGTGATGGTGTATCATTTTTTGCGTGAAAAATAATGGCTACAAGAAATGGGTGATGGTGTATCATTTTTTGCGTGAAAAATAATGGCTACAAGAAATGGGTGATGGTGTATCATTTTTTTGCGTGAAAAGTAATGGCTAAACAAATTGGTGATGGTATATCATTTTTTGCGTGAAAAGTAATGGCTAAACAAATTGGTGATGGTGTATCATTTTTTGCGTGAAAAGTAATGGCTACAACAAATTGGTGATGGTGTATCACTTTTTTGCGTGAAAAATAATGGCTAAACAAATTGGTGATGGTGTATCATTTTTTTGCGTGAAAAGTAATGGCTACAACAAATTGGTGATGGTGTATCATTTTTTGCGTGAAAAGTAATGGCTACAACAAATTGGTGATGGTGTATCATTTTTTGCGTGAAAAATAATGCCTAAAAGAGTTTATAATTTAGCTCGTCAAAAATAATGCAGAAAACCAAACTTTAGCGTACTGGGTAACCGCCCTTAAGCATACATAGACGGTGGAAGCTAACCGCCGACAGAGAGAGAGGGTGGTGGCCCCGACCAGAGAGAGAGATAGGGGTTATCCTGCCCGTTAAATCCTACGATCAACGGTCGGCGGGCACGATCCGCATGACATCGGCTAGACCAATCAGGGCAATGTTAGGCGTCTGTGAGAATTTGTGAAGGGAGAGGGCAAAACTGAGTAGTATTAAGAAACCAAGGGCAAGTGAGTAGTAAACAGACTAAGGGATTCAAATATGAGATTTAAAAAATGGAAAATGCGTGTTTGGTACAATGAAACCCATCTTGGCCTACCTCAAACTATTTGCAATACAAATATACATGAGTGTGAAAATTATGGCCTCATTCAGACAAAGTATGTTTTGGGGAAAGTCTGTTTTGGGTAGGGCTTATTGTGGAAAACCATGCACCTTCGTAGCTACTAGGTGATTTGAGAAGTGGCAATTTGTGGTAAAACTTGATTTATCTATGATTTATCTATGATTTGAGAAGTGGCAATTTGTGCTAAAGACTCCATGAGTAAGTGCCACTCTTTTTCAGAATTTTTTGCACATTAAATAACTCGTTTAACTAGTTAATCCCATTTGTTGACTCTCTGTTGACAAGCCACTTGAGGGTAAAACTGAGTATATTGCACTAGCCAGTATTAGCACTCAAGGCGAAAACTGAGCACACAAAAAATGCTAGTATATGACTCGAGGGTATACCTGAGTATATCTAAATTTCCAGGGTTAGAATCGAGGACGCGTGTTGCGGTGCAGAAGTGGAAGACGTGCCATTGTTGACGCGTGTCGCGGTGCAGACGTGCAATAGTGGACGCGTAGGACGCGGGTCGCATTTAGGACGCGTAAGCCCCTCTCTCCCTCCCTCTGCACACAGTACATCTCATTCTCTCTCACGCACGAAACCACCCCTCTCACGTCCCATCAACTTCTCCAAAAAACCCCAACCGCCGTACGAGCGCTCCCCTGCCGGCGATGGAGAAGAAGAATGCGCCGGTGGCCATCGCCCCCGAGCCCGTCGCCTCCGAGCCCATCGCCTCTGAGCCCGTCGCCTCCCAGCCCGTCGCCTCCGAGCCCGTCGCCTCCCAGCCCGTCGCCGCCGAGCCCGTCGCCTTCGAGGGCGGCGCATCCAAGCGCGGCGCCTCCGTGAACTGGGCCTGTCTCACGGCTGACGGACCACTTCACAAGATCGGCGAATGCTTATTGGCGAATGAGGAGTACGTGGACACCTACTCGCTATGAGGCAAGTCCGTAGAAATTGGCGCTCAGGTTTACTCGATCCCGACGTGCACCTGCACGAATGGATCATGCTAGACCACGCCCTTCCACGCGCCGCTGAGTTCACCTTCCTCCATCTCGGCACATCTCGCTACGTCACCATAGATCTATCTGCAGTTCGTGCAAGGTTCAAATTCCTCCATATCTATAGGGTTAATCTATTCTTATTTTCAATCTTAGTGCTGAATGTTATCTTCATCAATATATTTTAGATTCTACTTCGTCGGCTTTTCCCGTGGCGTCATCGTTCTTGCCCAGAAGAACCCGCCGCACAAGATACAGCTTCTGAACCCACTCACAAAGACATTGAACACTATGTTTGAGGCGCAGATGCCAACTGTTTTTCTGGATTCAGTCGCTGCAATCAACTCCCCGACTATGGTCTTCGCTTGCGGACATTACCCGGAGGAACTTGGTTGGGTCGATGAGAGCACTCCAACTAAGGATATATATGAAGATGGTTGGGGAGAAGGAAGATTTTCGATCAAGAACCATAGTATGCGTTGCATTACCCCGTTCAATGGTGAACTGTATGCAATAGCTGTGGACAATTTTGATTCCGAAAGAATAGTGCGCACCAATGTACAGAAGCAGCAGCGCGCGAGCACTGTCAAGATGGAGACACTAATTTCATTTCCAGAACTTGGACGTGACAAGTTCTACCTTGTGAAGTCGGATGGTGATCTGCTGCTTGTGTTGGTGCACAACACGCCTGTGGTGTACCGTGTGGACACTCAGAGCCGCTCTCTCCATCCGGTCAGTAACATTGGCATTCATGCCTTCTTCGTGCATTATATCCGGTGTATCTCCGTCGACACCAGAGTGCACCCGACTCTTCGGCCTGGCTGCATCTACTACGCGGATTTGGGTTATACCAGAGAGTACTTTCATGATACAAATTCCTGGGATGAGTCTCCACAATATGTGCATAGATTAGGAAGCTACGGTCTGAGAAATGAACACAGGCCATACCGTTTGCAGGATGTATTGGCCGCACACTGCAGACGGCGGGAGTTCAATGAATATTTCCTTGGGATAATGCACGAATGGAGCGACGGAGAAATATATGAGGAATGAATAACAAATTCATTCATCCTGGGGTATCCTAATCTTCTTGTTGGCCATACATTGCGTGCGTCTTGTATTTTTTTTTCCAGCTTAGTTTGTCGTGAACATTAACAATGTTATTGGCTGCTTTTGGCTGCTGTATGCAGTTTACCTATGTATTATACTTAGTTTTCTGATTATGCTGCTGTGAATTTATCATATAATAGCTTCTAGATTTGCTACTAGATTTGCTGCCATATTGGGCAAAAAACGAGGGCCAAAAGGCATAAATAATTGAAGAAAGACAGAAATAGAAGCTTCTCTAGATTTGATACTAATTTGGTGAAAAAGACAGAGAGAGAAAGAGGGGAAAAGGTGCTGTTAAAAATGCCAATTTGGGCCGAGAGAGACAAAACCCAGCTCTCACGTACAACCAAACACGGTCTCTTGCTGTTCCACACGGTCCCTTCCTACCAACCCCACACGACGCGACCCCACAGACGACGCGGCCCCACACGTCAGCACGGAACGTTCAAATAAACGGATTCCTTCCGTCTGAGCTCTTTTTGCGGGTTTCAGACAAAGGCTTGGGGAAAACTGAGGAAAAACTAAGGGGCTGGGGAAAACTGAGCACAGCTAAGGAATCGAGGGCACGAAAATAGAAATCCCTATATATTACGCATTCAAGTTGATAAACAAGGTCTAGACATATTCAAACCAAAAAATCATGTTTCTACCCCCTAACGCTAAACTCTGTCATATGAAGTCAAGCATATGAAGAGAAGTGGTTTTGGGTTTCAAACATGGAAATTTCAGAAACCCTCCCAAAATTAGCTTCATTTTGGAGTGAATAAGAAGGATCCAGGCTTACTTTTTCTTTTTCATGTTTTAAACTTGTTTTAATTCAAACAAGAAATCAAAAAATGAAAAACCAAAGCACATAAGCTTCTTATGTCATATAGTAAGCATTCAAGTTGATCAACAAAGTCTAGACATATTTAAACAAGAAAAATCATGTATATATATACCCCTAACCCTAAACTCTATCTTATGAAGTCATCAAGCACGAAGAGAAGTGGTTTTGGGTTTCATTTTTTGATTTATTTTTTGAATTTTTATGCCCATTTGAATCTTGGTCAAATCCTGGCAGCTTTGACCAGGATTTAAACAAGTTTAAAACATGAAAATGAAAAAGTAAGCCTGGATCCTTCTTATTCACTCCAAAATGAAGCTTTTGGGAGGGTTTTTGAAATTTGCATGTTTGAAACCTAAAACCACTTCTCTTCATGCTTGACTTCATAAGATAGACTTTAGGGTTAGGGGCAGATACATGATTTTTCTGGTTTGAATATGTCTAGACCTTGGTTTATCAACTTGAATGATTCTACTATATGACATAAGAAGACCATGTGCTTTGGTTTTTCTTCTTTTCGATTTCTCTTTTGAAATTTTATGCCCTTTTGAATCTTGGTCAAATCCTATGTTTGACCAAGATTTAAACAAGATTAAAACATGAAAATCAAAAAGTAATCCTTGATCCTTCTTATTAACTCCAAAATGAAGGTTTTGGGAGGGTTGTTGAAATATCCATGTTTGAAACCCAAAACCACTTCTCTTCGTGCAGAGTTTAGGGTTAGGGGGTAGCTAGATACATGAATTTTCTGGTTTGAATATGTCTAGACCTTGTTTATCAACTTGAATGCTTACTATTTATATGACATAATTAAGGAGAGTACATGCTTTTGGTTTTTCATTTTTTATTTTTATTCCCGTTCTTATGTCATATAGTAAGCACTCAATTTGATAAACAAGGTCTAGACATATTCAAACCAGAATATTATACTGCATTAGTACAAAGTTTCCTATGGATTCACCAAGGGTAGGAAAGCCAAGTTAACTCATTTTCATGACTAAGAAGGATCCATGCTTACTTTTTCATTTCCATGTTTTAAACTTGTTTAAATCTTGGTCAAACCTAGGATTTGACCAAGATTCAAACGGTCATAAAAAATCAAACAAAATCGAAAAAATCAAAAACCAAAGCACATAGTCTTCTTATGTAATATAGTAAGCATTCAAGTTGATCAACGAAGTCTAGACATATTCAAACCAGAATAATCATGTATCTACACCCTAACCCTAAACCCCGTCTTATGAAGTCAAGCATGAAGAGAAGAAGTGGTTTTGGGTTTCAAACTTGGAAATTTCAAAAACCCTCCCAAAAGCTTCATTTTGGAGTGACTAAGAAGGATCCAGGCTTAATTTTTCATTTTCATGTTTAAAACTTGTTTAAATCTTGGTCAAACCTAGGATTTGAGCAAGATTCAAATCGGCATAAAATTCAAAAAAGAAATCAAAAAAAAATGAAAAACCAAAGCACATAAGCTTCTTATGTCATATAGTAATTAAGCATTCATGTTGATCAACGAAGTCTAGACATATTTAAACAATAAAAATCATGTATATACCCCCAAACCCTAAACTCTGTCTAATGAAGTCAAGCACGAAGAGAAGTGGTTTTCGGTTTCATTTTTTGATTTCTTTTTTGAATTTTTATGCCCATTTGAGTCTTGGTCAAATCCTAGCAGGTTTGACTAAGATTTAAACAAGTATAAAACATGAATATGAAAATTAAGCCTGGATCCTTCTTATTCACTCCAAAATGAAGCTTTTGGGAGGTTTTTGAAATTTGCATGTTTGAAACCCAAAACGACTTCTCTTCGTGCTTGACTACATAAGACAGAGTTTAGGGTTAGGGGTTAGATACATGATTTTTCTGGTTTGAATATGTGTAGACCTTGTTTATCAACTTGAATGCTTACTATATGACATCAGAAGACTATGTGTTTGTTTTTTGAATTTGTTATGCCCATTTGAATCTTGGTCAAATCCTAGGTTTGACCAAGATTTAAACCAGTTTAAAACATAAAAATGAAAAAGTAAGCCTGGATTCTTCTTAGTCACTCCAAAATGAAGCTTTTGGGAGGTTTTTCAAATTTCCATGTTTGAAACCCATAACCACTTCTCTTAATGCTTGACTTCATAAGACAGAGTATAGGGTTAGGGGTCGGGTATATACATGATTTTTCTTGTTTAAATATGTCTAGATTTTGTTTATCAACTTGAATGCTTACTATATGACATCAAAAGACTATGTGTTTGGTTTTTTATTATTTTGATTTTTTTTTGAATTTGTTATGTCCATTTGAATCTTTGTCAAATCCTAGGTTTGACCAAGATTTAAACCAGTTTAAAACATGAAAATGAAAAAGTAAGCCTGGATTCTTCTTAGTCACTCCAAAATGAAGCTATTGGGAGTTTTTTTTCATTTCCATGTTTGAAACACTACTAGAAAAAAGGCTTTCAGTGGCGCACCACATATAGCCATCAGTGGCGCACTAGTGGTGCGCCACTGTTATCACGCCACTGCTAACACATAGTAGTGGCGCACTAGGGGTGCGCCACTACTAGCCTAGATACCGTGGCGCACTGCCCGGTGCGCCATTGACATGCCCACCGGTGCGCCACTACTACTCCAAAGTGGTGTGCCACTGTTGGTCGAGGCGATGCGCCACCACCGTGTAGAAGAGGTGCGCCACCGCTACGGTCTTGCGTGCGCCACTCGGTCCAGCTAGTAGGTGCGCCACTGCTGCGTGAGTACGTGCGCCACCGCCCTCTCCGGGACGTGCGCCACCGCTACTTATCCTTGTGCGCCACTCGCTAGTCTCGGAGAGGATCACAGGGCGGTGCGCCACTCGGATCGGTAGCGGTGCGCCACTGCTACTTAGTGGTAGTGCGCCACGGATGGTCCACTAGTGCGCCACTTGCTAAGATTTCGATTTTTTTTTGTCTCTTGGCAGGTATTTATACAGGTTGTATATGACGAGTACAATAGCACAATACAGGATATATAACGAGCATATAAACAACGGCACGACTTATCCATACATAGTTCTTCACATTAGCCCCACATGATTCACAAGCATTCACATTAGAGGTTACAATGCAAGTTACGGTGTTACAAGTCACAAATGAGCTAGTAGTGGCACAAGGTCGATCATCTAAACTAGCATCACATAGAAGAGAGCTAGAGTCACTACTAGCACCGTCCCGATGAAAGTGGTCTTCATCCGGTTCCTCCTCCGCTCCGTCCTCTCTCCCGCCGGATAGCGTGCGTATCCGTCTTCGGCCTCCGCTCTAGTGGTGTACCCTTTGTAGCTGTTACCGCTAAAACGGTGAACCCGTCTCCGACACTCCTCCCAGTCGTTGTAGACTCCGGGAACCTTGCCCTTGTACACGACATACCACGTCATATCTGCGTACATATGCACAAGCCAAAGAAACATTAGTGCACGCTCATAGATGTTTGCAACGAATAAGAGCAAACTCAAAAACGATCCAAGTAGTATGAACTAAAAGGCATGCCTCATACATTGTTGGTCGGAACAAATATTAACATTTAGGGACGGAGTAAGTGAAACCAAGTAGGATGCACAATAGATTGATACTTGTGTCATCGCACCAGGTTCACTTACCCCTCCCCCAAGTGTATAGGTGACCAACATTCTAATCATCGGCATTTTGAGATACCAAAGCAAATAGAAGAATGACAAGGGCCTCATACTTTGTCGGTCCAAACAAATATTAACATTTAGGGAAGGCGTCGGTGAAACCAAGTAGGATGCACAAGAGATTGATACTTGTGTCATCGCACCAGGTTCACCGACCCCTCCCCAAGTGTATAGGTGACCAACATTCTAATCATCGGCATTTTGAGATACCAAAGCAAATGGAAGAATGACAAGGGCCTCATACTTTGTCGGTCAAAACAAATATTAACATTCCGGGATGGCGTTAGTGAGGCCGGGTAGGATGCACAAGAGATTGATATTTGTGCCATCACACCAGAGCTCACTAGCGACACCCCGGAGTGTATAGGTGACCGAACATTCTAATCATCGGCATATTGAGATACCAAAGCAAATGGAAGAATGACAAGGGCCTCATACTTTGTCGGTCAAAACAAATATTAACATTCCGTGATGGCGTAAGCGAGGCCGGGTAGGATGCACAAGACATGGATATTTGTGCCATCACACCGGGCTCACTTACGTCACCACGGAGTGTACAAGTGACCAACCATTCTAATCATCGGCCAATGCAATTAAGAAGTGCCAACTCAAATAAGAAACAAGTAGCTAGTATGAACTAAATGGAATGCCTCATACATTGTTGGTCGAAACAAATATGAACATCCCGGGATGGCGTTAGTGAGGCCGGGTAGGATGCACAAGAGATTGATATTTGTGTCATCACACCGGGCTCACTAGCGACACCCCGGAGTGTACGATTGACCGAACATTCTAATCATCGGCATATGCAAACAAAATTAACGACCAAATCAAGTGCGGAAAACGATAGAGCCATATATATAAGTTCACAAACATAGCCGAACTAGTAATTAAACGGACATGCAAGTAAAGTGCTTGGATAAAGTTTATTACAACAGAAGCTTGTCTTTAGTTCACAACTACATAACTAGGCTCGCACATCAAGACTTTTGCGGAGCGTGGATAAAACCGCCGCCTTTCTTCAAGCACATCCATGAGCGGTAGTCGTCACCCTGCATTTGGAGCATTGTGTCTATGTCACTGTTTGACGGCTGATAGCCGGCGCAGAACTCCCCCGCGCTTCTAACGACATCTTGATGGATGATTTCACAAAACTCTACTTGGATGCGGAAGAAGTCTTGCTTGATGCCGTCGTCAGGGACCCGCGCCAATTTGTTGGCCCAGTCTCCGAGATGCTCGGGTAGCGTAAGCTGCTGCTGGTCCCGTATGAACTTATCCATGTGATAGAGGGCGTAGTAGGCATCCTTGTTACTAGAAGGCGGCTTCTTGACGCAGGGAAACTTTGTTTGGTGCTTGGAACACATGCTTCCCGTACCTAACATTTGGCCTCTGCATGTTGCCTTTCGCTTTGACGTAGGCATTGAGAGCATCATCAAGTACGGCCTTGACATTCGTGTAGTCCGTGGTTGACTTACCGTCCGCATCGAGGTATGTGGCCACGGAATGCTTCGGGGTTATGGAGATGAGTGTGCAGGTTTTGTCTCTGCGTAGAACACATAATGTTTAAGAACATGACGATTGAAATCTAAAAAAATCACGAGTTAAGACCGGTACGGTGAGGGGGTGACTTACTCGGGAAATACAGGCGAGGAGGATGTTAGACTTCTTCGGTTCGCTAGAAAGAAGTCTTTGAGGTATCCACTCGCGACTTCCCGGTCTCCGGCGGTGGCCAAGTGGACGGCACGCATGTAGAAGGGGTCGGCTATCGCGATGTCCGGGATGTTGTTTCTAATGATCCGCATCGCCTTGCTGAGCGAGTATAGGCGAATGAAGGTGTAGTGCAGCGGATAAGCTGTTCAGCATGGCAAAGATGTCATCATACCGCAGGAAGATCTTCTCCGCGAAGCCACTATCGACAAAGCCATGGCCCGAGGGCACCTTGGCAATATACACTCGGGTATCCATTATCTTTCTCCCCGAGACGCCGCTCCTCCATAAACTGAATACCGTCAACCGGAGATCGCATAGGACCGGGTGCAGCATCGTACAATCTTTGAATTAGCATCCGCTCACCCGACACATGCACCCTCGCCTCGATATTCTTGGGCACCGGTGGCCCGTCCCGAGCACGGATAGGTGCCGGCTGGGCTGGCGGACTTGTCGTCCTTCTTCTTTCTTTTCCGTCCCTTCGGCCTCGTATTTACTGGGACTGCATTCTCCTCTTCGCAAGCCTTCTTCAGTGTGTTAGGACTGATAACACTTCTCACCTCGGCTATCGGCTGAGTCTCGGTGAAGTCGGCAGCTGGAGGCGTCTCCTGAGAACAGAATAGGCGCCGCTTGTTGCAAAAGGTTTTCCCCTCGGCGGCAGCTTGAGAGGGTTGGCTACTGAGATCGTAGTCCATCAACCCAAAATCGAAGTTGCGGTCCGGGTTGGCGAACGTCTTGTCCTCGTCCGGACCGTCGTTCGGATCCTGTGCCATCTGCATGTCCACATCAGCTGATGGCGGCACCGTTGGGGTGGTCTTTCCATGGCTTGGCGCCGGCATGGCTTGGGGTGCTGTCCGTGGGGTGGTGTCGCTCGCCCCCAAACGAATCTGGCTCTTTGGCCAAACCATGGACCAATTGAAGCATTGGTGGAGGGCAAGGACCTCATCTTCGTCGGCACCATGGGGTTGGAAGGGAGGTACCACGTCGTCGTAGCCGCTAAGCACCCGAACCAGTTGAATCCTATACACGTCGGGTTGCATGGGTCTACCGTGTAACTGGCGGTTGCTCGGTTGAACGATTTTGGCCTTGGCAACATCGATCAACTCGCCGTTCACAAAGTGCGAGGAGAGTGCATGGGACGTCGACGGCGGAGCTCTGCGGAAAACATGTAGGGCGTTAGGGATGGCTAGCTAGTCAAAGGCAAGGATATGGAAGTCATTGGCCGAGGGTTGGTTACCGTGATGGCGTCCGGCTCGGCTAAGGTCGAGGCACCGCCGGCGACGGGCGTGCAACTGATGGAGTGGCCGCTTGTTGGCGCGGTGCCGGGCGGCGTATTATCCGCAGCGACGGGTGCATTGAGCTGAAGTAATGGCGCCGCGGGAGACACCAAGGTTGGCGCCGCGGGAGCCACCACGGTTGGCGCCGCGGGAGCCACCAAGGTTGGCGCCGCCGGAGACACCATTGTTGCCGCCTGCGGACTCACCGATGGCTCCACGTTGTGGGAGTTGCTGCCCGTGGACCGGGAACCGGGGGTTCCCCCTTTTGTCCTCCCTTATACCACGCGTCCAGACCGGCAACCAAGGTAGGGATGAGGGAGCTAAGCGTCGTGCCCACTTGGTCCTCCACTTGCTATCGTTGCGTCCTCTGTTGGGTCTCCACGATTTGTTGCACTTGTTGCCGCACTTGCTCCTCGACCAATGTCGGGATCTGCGCAACTTGTGCCTTGAGCTGTGCGACCTCCTTCTCATCGATGGTGGCCTTTCTCTCCTTTTTCCCCGACTTATAGTATTCGACCATTTCATAGAGCATCCTTCGCCGGCCACACGACCAGCCGACGTCGGCTTACTCAATGGATCCCTCTTCTTGTGGGCATTCAACGCCCTATTTAAAGGGTTTTCCCAAGGGGCACACTTGCGAGGAGCTCGTGGACCCCGCGCCGCTACTAGCTTCCTTTTCACTTTCCGCAGCGATCTCCTTAGCCTACGGGAGGAACATGCATGAACCATTTAGAAATTTGGATTCATCAATAAGAATGCAACCATAAAGGAGCTAATTAAGCGGGTGCATTCCTTACCGAGAAGAGCCTCAAACTGCTTCACATCCGGAGTGGTGGTGAGCTCCTTTGTTTTCGGGTCAATACGGTACCGGGCCAGGAGAAAGTTCCTGGTTTGCTTGTTTTTGTATTGCGGGAAGAGGGGCTCGAGGCCGTTCTTCACACGCTCCTCATCCGCGGCGTCCCATTTCGGTTGCGCCACCCTAAAACCGCCAGGAACAAGTTTGTGGGTGCCTAAGTTCAGTTTTCGCATGTCCTTCCCCCACTGACTAGAATCCGACGTTGACTCGCTCTCGCACTTGATCTTGAAATCAGCGTAGTCTTGCTCGGTGATCGAGGGATTTGACTCCTTGATCTTCTCGTAACTCTCACCACTATTAATCATTTTCTTCACTCGGGTCCTCCAACTAGCGAGGGCGGTGCTCATCTTCGTGAGGGCGGCATTGTGCACTTTGTTCCGCATGAGACGCTTTTCTAAGCAGTCCACCGGGAACTCGTATCGTTCGTGCAGCTTCTTGAAGAGGAGGGTGCGCAAATTCGCTCGGTCAGGATGCCTGAGGTTCTCGGTGTTGATCGAGACCGTGCTCCGGAGGATGCACCCGAGTTGGGCAGAGTACCCTTTGACTAAATCAGGGGGCGCCATTGGATGCCCACTGGCGCTCACTTCGGTGAATGCCTGCTTCAAGGTGCTGAGCACATTCGGGCGACGATCCCTCCGTAGCTTCTTCGGTGCGCCGGTGTCATCCTCGCCGGCACCATCCGTGGTGTCATCCTCGGCG
>NC_061514.1:211521618-211613520 GCF_022539505.1 Lolium rigidum
GAAAACCCCCGAATATTTGTCTGTGAGCATTTACAGTGAATCCTTCATCGAAACTGCTTGTCAACACCTTCTACTCCTCGTTGGGATCGACATTCTTACTTATCGAAGATACTACGATACACCCCCTATACTTGTGGGTCATCACTCACCGGGGGTCAACGGCAGCGGCGGCGGGCTCGACGTGGAGGCTCGGACGTCGTGGTCCGCGGCGAAGTCGGCGACGAGCAGCAGCACGTCAAGGCGGGACGGTTGGTGGTGGTGGCGTGGTGTTCTGCGGCCTAGGGTGGCCGCGGTGGGTGGTTGGAGGAGGCGGCGGGTGCGGCTACACCGGCGAGGAATCGCCGCTGATTGGCGGCGTGGCGGCGGAAGATGCGTGGGGAAAAACGAGGCGGGGTCTCGGGCAGTATTTATAGGTGGCCGGGCGTGCTCTCCACGGCACGGACGTCAAGGTGGGGCCAGCCCGATTAGTGTTTCGGGGAGAGTCCGGGTCGGACACGAGGAGGAAGACGACGCTGACGTGTGGGCCCCGCTGACGTGTGGGTCCCACCGGTCAGTGAGAGGGGAGAGAAAAAGAGAAAAGGGGGGAGGCGGTTCAGGCGCGGGCCACGTTTGGCAGGCCAACTGGGCCGGTGCGGTCGGGCTGGCCCAACTTGGCCGGTCCGATCCGTTTTTTTTTTCTTCTTTTTTTTTTCCTTTTTCTTTTACTGTTTTCATCATAACTTTTGTTTTATTAATCCAAAAAGGTTCAAACCAGTTTCTAATTTTTTGTAAAATTCAGGGCTTTGTTTTTAACACCAGAGAAAAATGTTTTGACCCAAAAGGGTATGGTAGGGAAAATAAGAGTTTTACACTTAGGGTTTAAAACTATAGTTGTTTCATATTGTGCTTATTATTTTATGTGAACAAATAAATGCAAAAATGATATGAATGCGTGCAAGTTTTTTGAATTTTGAAAACTTGGGATGTTACAGACTAACCCCCTTAAGATGAAGCACGTTCCCGGGCTTCGGAAAGGCTAGCAAATAGGTGTGGGTGATATCTCGAAGATTTTCTTCACAGTCACAAGTTGCCTCTTCCTCGGTATTGTGACTCCACTGAACCTTGCAGAACTTGATAGTCTTGGTGCGAGTATTCCTTTACTATGAGTATCTGGTCTAGGCTAACCCCCTTAAGATGTTTAGCCTAATATCACCAAAATTCAATTGGGATGTGAATCGAATCATTTTTTTTTTCTTCTGGGGTAGTGAGTGTGATACAATCGATGACTCCTCTATAGGTCGTCCTCTAGTCCATTCCAAAAATCACGTCCAATTCTTGTGAATCTAAGATCACTAAATGGGCAGTGAATTTGTAGGGGTCAATTTCTAAAACCAGATTTCTGCATCAAAAATTGACTATCATTTCACCACAAGGGGAACTTACTTTAATTATTTTCCCTATTGTTTTACTGGGTATTCCATTTCTTTTTTTCATAAAATCTATTGATATGAATGAATGCGATGCGCCAGTATCAAATAAAACTAATGCTGTAACGAGTTGAGTGGAAACATACCCATCACAGCGTCAGGTTCATTCATCACTTCCTCCACATACATGTGGTTCACCTGTCCCTTCTGGAATGGATTAGGTTTGGTAACCTCCTCAGGCTTGTTCTCAGGGCATCTTTTGGCATAGTTCCCAGTCTTCTTACACTTGTAGCATGTGATGTTGGACAAGTCCCTATTGTCCCCTGAATTGGGTTGGTGCTGGCAATTGTTTCCATTGTGATGACCATTGTTACCATTGGGGTGACTATTGGAATGGTCTCCCTTGAATCCTTCATTGTGCCTATGACCATGGTAGTTGTTGCCGTTCCCTTTACCGAAATGACCATTATGCTTGTGTGAGTTGTGACTCCCACTTCCTTCAGAAGAATGGTGCTTCTTGTGAAACGGCTCGGTGTGGTTCTTGCTATTGCTGAACTTCCTCTTGTGGTTCTCTTCCTTCTTGATGTTATTGTCCAGGGTGATGGCTTGATCACTGATAGTTGGGTGCATAAGCTACAGTCAATGGAATCTTCAGTTCACCTTTAAGTCCATTGAGGAACTTCTCCTTCCTCTTAACATCAGTGTCAATGTCTTCTGGGGCATACCTCGTCAAAGCACAGAAGTCATCCATGTACTCCTTCAGAGTCCTTCCTCCTTGCCTCAGGCTGCGGAATTCATCCCTCTTTAGATTCATAATGCCCGAGGAGATATGAGCAGTACGAAAGCCCTCCTTGAAGGTTTCCCAGTCTAGGTCATCTATAGGATGGGTAAGTTGATAGGTCTCCCACCACCTTGCAGCAGGTCCTTCCAAAAGATGAGCGGTGAACCTAATCTTCTCAGCCTCTGTGCACTCACAGGTGACTAAGTCCTTGCTGACCGAACGAAGCCAATCATCAGCTACTATTGGCTCAGTAGCACTGGAGAACTTGGCTGGTCCGAGTCTCAGAAATCTAGGAAGTCTGTCCACTTGGGGTGGGGGTGGTGGTGGAGGTGGCGGTGGTGGTGGAGGTGGCGGTGGTGGATTGTTGTTGTCGTTGTTGTTGTTCTGGGTTGTTTGGATGAATTGGGTCATCATCTGCATGAGTTGTGCCTGAGCTGTCATCATCTGATGCAGTGCTTCCTGAGTTGGATCACGTCTTGGTGGCATCTGGGGTTGTTTTAGCATAGATGAGAACAAGATAGATAGATCTAGGAAGCAAAATTTCCTACCATGCACAAACAAGTCACACAACCAAACAAAAACATTTAAAACCAGAATCTCAACTTTATTTAAACTTAACGAGGTTTGAAAATACGACTAAGGTAGTTGGTACTGCCATACATCAGGTAGGAGGGCAATACAAAAGAGCGTAATAGATTAGATATGATTTAAGGGGTCATCTAACGCCTCTTTACTACACCTTAACAAGCTAAAGAATATGGCTACTTGCTCGTCTTCCTCTTCTTCCTTGATGGTTTTCATGAGTTAGGTCATCTAAGGTAAGAGGAAAACATTTTTGTAAATGGAATAGATAAGAGTACTAGAAGTTCACAAATCACTTTTTTCTTGAAATAGGATTTGACAAAATTTTCATCCTAGGGTCTTACTATTTTTAATCCAAACCTAGGGTCTCGATCCTACAGGCAACACTATGCTCTGATACCATTCTGTAACACCCTACCTTTTAATTAAAGGCAAGATACCTGTATATAGTGCTATTCCCGGGATCACTGATAGCACACACATTTCAAATGTAGTAATCATTGCAATAGTATCAAATTTACTACAACGTAGATCCACAGGAGATAAAATAAAGTCTTACAAATTGCATAGTCAAATTGACCAACTCAAATATAAATGTTCAAAGCAAACGCAACGGAAATAACTTCAATGAGCCTCCATCATCTTCATGCGCCACAGGCAGACATGTTGGAATGTAGACTCGAGATCCTACCTAGTAATCCTCCTCCGACGAACCCGCACGTTTGAATATGCAGCCCCACGAATGGAGGTCAGTACAATGATGTACTGGAAAATGACACTTATATGGTGGCAATTTTAGGCATGACTATCTACATGATATTTGGCTAGTGGAGTTTAGGCAAATTTGCATAAAGCAAATTTTATCCTATATTTTATTTAAAACAAAACATTTTGAAAATCTTTGAATGACATTATGAAATTACTCCATGGTAAAATCCTCCATGGGTTTTAGAATAAACACATGGTTACATCTCCCATGAGTTTTCAAAGGTTGATACAAATTTTAAAATACATTCAGAAAAAGGTGATGAGATTCTTCCGTACATTCCTTGCCTAGAAGCTCAAATTGTCCATATCCGGGGACATGGCTAAGATCTTAGGTTTAAACTCTCGAGAGGTTGTGCACTTTCACCTTACGACCCACCCTTCAGAAGAATGAGACAAGATCTTTCAGAAGAAGAATTCAACCATACAAACTAGACCCGTTCCCTTGGCCGTCGCCTCCACCCGCTGTCTAGCCACAAGTTGAACCCCCCAACTTACTTAATCCGGGCAGAGCCCATAATACCATAAGGCTGCACTGGAAGCTAACTAAAACATGGACGACATAATAATCTCTTTAATCCTGGGTGGCCAACCACAAGTGGAACTCACAAGCTTAAAACCCCTTACAGGTAGTAAACGCCCACACGATCCCCTGGTGAAAACCAGGTGTGCAGTCAAAAGCGACCACTCTACAAATACGAATTCTCAGGGATTCACCACTTTAGCCCACTCGGGGCGTGGACCTGAGCAGCCGCCCACCAATCAACCAATCCACCTAGGTGTTTCATTAGGGTTTTTAATTTTAAATTTTCAAACACTCACAACCAATAACGAAACATCATTTGACATTTGATGTTGCAAAGCAAAAAAATTAAGGCATCCTAGCAATGGGTTCAGGAGTTGCTACACACTACTAGGGTTTGCTAAGCATAGCATAATACTTTACTTTTGAAAACAAAATCCTACCATGCATACTAGTTTCAAAACACTAATGCATAAAGAAAATAAGTAGGATTTGAATGTCACTTGCCTTGATCAAAGCAACCGGCACACTCACAGCAATCACACCAATAACCTTGATTTCCTTCACAGTCTAATCAAGCAAACAAAACAAAAATAAACAAACATTCAATATGAACAATCATAGACATGTATGCATGCATGATATGCACCAATTAATTTCACACAAGAAGTAGTGTGAAAATGTTGTATTATGTGTTCTCTGATATGTACCATGTTAATAAAGTTTTCTGGGATTTTAATTTGATTTAAAATAACATTTGTTGAATATTTACTTAACACATACAATCATATTAATTAGCTACTGCAAGATTTATGTTTATTAAAAATATAAACTTGATTTCCATGGATAGGGTACATTAATACAAGAGTAGAGCAATTGGAATTATTCAAAATAACTTATAGAATTTGAATTATCGTCAAATTACTGATTTGAATAGATTTTACAAAAGCAAGTTTGTGCATGTATCAAAGTTGAACAAATCTGGTTCCATGGTAAATTACAGGTTCGAAGGATTCCAAAAAGTACAAAACCATAAAATTTGGGCCAGTAGATCATTTTATACAATTTTTATAGTGTAAAATAGTCAATTTCTATATTTGAATTATAATACGAAATCTAACACAGTACCCCTACAATATTATTGCATAAGCGTGTCCTAAAGATTGTAAGCTTTCCGAAAATATAAAATTTGTAAAAATTTGGCCCAGTGTATGATTTGTTATCAATTTTACAAGTTATGCAACAAATCTGAGATTTAGAAATTCGAATTTGAAATCGTTTGACTAATCTGACCGGTGCGCTGACTGAGACGCTGACTAGAACGACACGCGGCGCGTTCTGATTGGCCCATACCGGTTCGGTATGGGGCTCTATCTGAGCCGCCAGATCGTGATCTAACGCGTGAGAAGAAAAGGGAGAGCGGGCTCACCGGGGGTCAACGGCGGCGACGGCGGGCTCGACGTGGAGGCTCGGACGTCGTGGTCCGAGGCGATCCGGCGGGTCCCCGGCTTGGCGAAATCGGCGACAAGCAGCAGCACGTCAAGGCAGGACGGTTGGTGGTGGTGGCGTGGTGTTCTGCGGCCTAGGGTGGCCACGGCGGGTGGCTGGAGGGGGCGGCGGGTGCGGCTACTCCGGCGAGGAATCGCCGCTGATTGGCGGCGTGGCGGCGGAAGATGCGTGGGGAAAAACGAGGCGGGTTCTCGGGCAGTATTTATAGGCGGCCGAGCGTGCTCTCCACGGCACGGACGTCGAGGTGGGGCCGACCCGATTAGGGTTTCGGGGAGAGTCCGGGTCGGACACGAGGAGGAAGACGACGCTGACGTGTGGGCCCCGCTGACGTGTGGGTCCCACCGGTCAGTGAGAGGGCAGAGAAAAAGAGAAAAGGGGGAGGCGGTTCGGGCGCGGGCCACGTTTGGCAGGCCAACTAGGCCGGTGCGGTCGGGCTGGCCCAACTTGGCCGGTCCGTTCCGTTTTCTTGTTTTTCTTCTTCTTTTTTTTTCCTTTTTCTTTTACTGTTTTCATCATAACTTTTGTTTTATTAATCCAAAAAGGTTCAAACCAGTTTCTAAATTTTTGTAAAATTCAGGGCTTTGTTTTTAACACCAGAGAACAATGTTTTGACCCAAAAGGGTATGGTAGGGAAAATAAGAGTTTTACGCTTAGGGTTTAAAACTATAGTTGTTTCATATTGTGCTTATTATTTTATGTGAACAAACAAATGCAAAAATGATATGAATGCATGCAAGTTTTTTGAATTTTGAAAACTTGGGATGTTACACTAGTCTAAAAACAAATTGGCATGTAAATCTTAGTAGTCTACTAAACTAGGATCAATACCCTAGATTAGGGTTGCAAGCGGCGTCCGCGAATCGTCCCACAAAGCAGAAAATTAGAACAAATAGTGGTTGAGATTAGACCAGATTTGAAGCACTCGCACTGAAACTAGCTAGCCCTGCCCTAGATGTGAATCTACACCAAATATTCAAACAAGGATGAGCAACTGCCAATAATTTTTTATCCGCATCATCATCTCTACCATACACAAGGGTATGGTGATTTCACATACATCCATTATTGCCGCGGGACGAGGATGAGTGATGCGCCGCGGAGAAGGTGCCTCACGCCTCTGTCGCCACCGTCGTCGAAGAGGAAGTCGAAGCCGCGCCATTGTGGTCCGTCGCCGATATGGAGGTGGAGCTACTAGGGAAGAGGTGGAGGTGGAGAGGGAGTGATGGTTTGTACTAGTGGCGGCCGGTGAGGTAGTTATAAATACAACCTCTCTCTCTTTTTTGGCAAGGAATGGAGCTTCTCTTGGAAGGCAATGAGGCAACGCACTCTAGATTTTGTATATTACTATAATAATATGGGAGGAAAAATTTGGACGCATCTGTGTTGTCTTGTCAAATGAATCACCAGGATTGCTTTTAGTACTCCAGATTTGGGCGACCCAAGGAAGTAGAGACATTAATGTACGCCATCTAGCTGCACGCTATCAAATCAAATAGATGGTCATGCCATTTACTTTTAAGATGGTGCAGTAGTTATTTTGACCAAAGAAACATGCACGTCTGCTGATTATTTTGGTAGTACTACTAGTAGTACTAATATTTCTGATGGGTATACATTTACTGTCCGCTAGCAAAGATTGTTTGGCACATTGTTCTTATGGCTTTCAACATCACACACCTTAATAATATTATTAATCAATTTTTGGGCAATTAATTGAGCTGTGTTAATAAAAAAATTAAAACCCACAAATCCAACTGTACGATTTTAAGGGCTCTATGAAGGACAAGGAATGATTTTAAATGCCATATGGAGTACCTCCAACCATGTGAAATCTGGTTCCTTCATGCAGGTGATACCCATGGCTTCGCATTGGATCCGTATGTTGTCCTACATACAATCAACTATGAAGTACCACGATTTGGTTTTTGGGTGCAACCGGCTAGAGAATGATGCACGTGTTTGTACAGCCAGTACAATTCACATTAAGATTTTCTGATAGCATGTTGATGTGTATATGTAAGAATCATACACTAGAATGTCTTCTATGTTTAGATGGCTGATCTACGTTTTTTACTTTGTGTGAACCATGAGGTTAAGACCTTTGTACTGTAATAAAGATTGCTAAATAACAGTATATATGTATGCCTCTAGGGACACTGAAACAACCAAACAACCATGCATGTGTATAGACCGTATTTGATCAAATTACAAGAAGCACCTGGGTTCATGCAAATAGCATCAATTTATCACCTAAGTACATTAGCTATAAATAGTTAAATAGGAGTCAAGACCAACTGAGCTAGCTAGTAGTATGATCCTACTATTACATAAATATCCCTAATTCTGCTTGTCTTTGTTCCAGTCCAGCGCGTTGGTGTAGCTTGGGATGAACCAAAACCCCGTCTGCCAGTTGGCCGCTGGACCGCTGCTTGAGAAAGAGATGCTTTGGTGGTCTTCACCATTCAGACTGAAGCAGAAAATTTCATGACGTGCTGTGTTAAACTGAAGGCCAATGTCATGAGGCGTGGTGTAGATGCAGTTTCTTCTTGTCAAATATCCTGGGGGAAATGTTGAACCACCCACTGGCATGAAAATCGGATAGTTCACCCCAAGGAACATAGAATAGTCTCCAAGATTAGTAACCCTTTCCCACGGGTTGGCTGGAAGTAACCGACTAGTGTCCTTCGAGAATAGAATGCAGGTATACCCTGAAGTATAGCTGTGAACAGCGCGACCACAATGGACAACAGGGGTACTATCATAATAAGTTTGAGCACCGTTAGCGTCAATATCCATTACGCCACGTGCATAGACCAGGAGAAGTCTAGAACAATCTTGAGATCTTGCCAGCCACCACGTACGACTATTAGACTCAAAATCATCATCGTCAAGATCAATTCCAGCCGTCCACGGAAGGAGTGGAGCATGGAGCACTATAGGACCTTGAAAAAGGAAAGACGTCACATTAAAATATATTTCATGATTTATCTACTAGTGATATTGATTTGATATTGTAGATGCCAATACTAGTACTTTATAAAATCATGGTCCAACATAAGATGGTTTGAAATATATTTCGAACATCTTGGTAAAACTTTATATGGATTTAAAACATGTTCCCCAAAATATTGGTCCAAATTTTAGATGGTTTGACTATAGTACTCCTTATTCTCTAGAACCGGGGGAATCAAATGAAAGTATTTATCAATATTGCATGGCACCTTTACTGATTCTATTTCTACTCTACCTTAAATTTTTCAGGGAGTAATAATAAAGAAACTTAATTACTAGGGGGCCTTTTTCCTACGGAACAACATGCCCATTAGACCATACTAAAATTCCTATAGATGTTAAATTCTATAAGTATATATGTCCATACCACAAGAGGGTTATGGTGTGCGCCTATGGAATTCCTTTAAGCCAAAAGATGCCAAGACAGTTCAGCAAATAAGAGGTGAAATGCTATATAAGTTACGTATATAAAAAAATTAGGGAGGAAATGTTACCAAATTGATGAGAATCCCATGCATAAACATTTCCAAGCTCAGTAACGGCAAACTCAATTCAGTTATGTATAATTGCATCGCAGTATCTGGCGTTGTTCTCAAACTGGTTTTCAAGAAGTATCCATGTACGAGGATTTTCGCCATGGAGGTAGGAAATTGCAAAGTCGAAGATTGCGACAAGGGAGAAATCTTCATACCCCCCAGCAGCTGCAGGAACTTGGCAAATAGCTATCTTCTGCAGTTGAATAACATAACCCTTATACCCGAATATAAGTGGATTTCCTGTGGTTTCTAACTTCTTCCTCAAAGATGGAAGGTCAATATTGCGATGAGTGTAGACATTGAGGAGGTTCCACTTGCATTCGGGGCCAACCATGGCGATCCAATCTCCATTGGCGCTTGCCCGCTCCTCATCCTTACTGTGTGGCATTAGGCCATCATAGGAGAACCTGTCCAGCGGCACTAGTTTGCACTTGCTGTGACCCGGCAAATCCTACTTGAACACCCATGGTTTATCCGCCGGGTCACAACAGAGAACTCACGGAAGGCCAAACGGCTGAGAAGCAGGCAGAGTGGCACTGTATTTGGCTGATGGAAGAATACTTTTGGAGGAACCGACTAGGGACGCGGCGGTGATGGCGTCGCACTGGCTGATGAGCACTTCAAGGGGGCCTTCCGTAAACACCTTGTGAAGCAGCCCAGATCCAGAGACCGTGCTCGATTTCGCCATCGCAAGGAGGTAGGTGGTACAATGGGGTTGGGATTTTCTTCGGAGATTTACTGATTGGAACTTTGGTAGAGAGACTGTGATCCATGGCGGCAGGTGGAGTTTGAGATGGAGAACAGAGGCTCTCAAACTGGGACAGCACGGGACACAGATCAGGTGACATGCACCTTTTTGCATGTCACCGTGTGACATGCAGTCTAAATTAAAATTTAAACATTGCGAAAAAATATGAAAAAAATCATGCATGTTCACAACACATATTATGATAACCCCTAAAAATTTCAGATCAAAATTATAAACATACATCGAGAAACAAAAAAGAGAAACTCAGATGTGAATAGTCTACAGAGTAACTACAGAGAAACTGGGCACTGCTGAATAGGATGCGAAAGCGCCATGGCGGACATGCAGGCGCGTGCTATGGAAGGTGGGCGGAGTGGGGATAGACGAGTCAGACGATGGAGGTGAACCGAGACGCTCCTCCTCTTATGCATATACTGCCTACTGCTGTTTCGAGGAGAGTGTGAATGTGTTCAAAAAAAGAGGAGAGTGTGACTGTGACCCAACACCCGAGTAGGAGCAGACGGACTATAGGAGTAGCCCCATCATTACAGTCCATTAATCGTGCTTCCTACAATAAATAAGTGAAACGTCCCAGGCTTGTGTTGTCTAATCAAATAGATGGCCATGTCAGTATTATGGTGAACAAATAAAACAAATACACCAACCTTGTTCTTTTTGCAACGTACACCAACCTAGCAAGGAATCAACCTTCTTGCCATCAACTAGGACTCCGTGGCTACAACCCACCAAATTTATCTCAACTTTGTCAAAAAAAAATAGATGGATACATCTATCCATCTAAATTTTAACAAAGGTGAGACACTTTTGGTGGGACCGAGGGAGTACAAAAAAAATTTACTACTCTATGCTAGTATCGGGCACTTTTCAAAAAGTAAATCAAATTTCAACTGAAGGCATGCTATTTTATGGTCCTGAAAATTGCCAAAAAAATACAACCAAAAAATGCAACAGATCCATGTTAAGGGGGTACACCCTACGCAATATACATTAAGAAACTTCGAAACTTCAGCGACCTTGTAAGAATGCCCATGACAGTGCAGTTTTGCCAAATTAGGAAGAGACGAAATATGAATTCAACCAAAGAAATCTAAACAAAGCCTTAGACAATAGCATAGTTAACACGTTCAGAATAAATGATGACTCCAAGAGAACAACATTAGCAAGAAATACTCCATGTTAGTTTGAACTTGCAGTCTCATATATATACTAGTAGTACTATCAAAATACTAATACCCCGAGCTGCATTCTAGCACTCCAACTAGCTAGCTAATAGTTCTTGAGTAGTAGTACTACTATACAAGTCCAAAATACATCCGAACGAACCCTATTTCGAACTAAACTACTCCCTCCGATCTTCGAGTAGCTACATTGCAGTATGACTAAACGAAGATTATTGTATAACCTTCTTATTGATGCAAATGCAGATAGGCAACACACGCGGCCCTCCATTCGCTCGCGTAACGGAGCGGCACCGCCAGAAAGAAGTGAGCTGCTGCAACATGATCAAGCTAGGCGTCGGGGAGCTCGTCGGCTCGATTACCGCCATCAAGGTGTCCGTCGAGAGGTCACTGGTCCCAGCTGGCGCCGGCGGACCAATCACCAGCAGCTGCGCCTTGTACATCGGAAACAAGCACACGGCCGACTTGATGCACACACATGACACAATGGTGGTCGGGCCGAGCGCGCCAACGGTGATGGCGAACATGGTACCGTCTTCTTCCCCACTGCCGATGAACAGGTGTCCCTGCGGTTGTACCGGAACACGAACTATGCACCAGGCGGGTATGCCATACTGGAACGTAAACACTGGGATGGAGTGGGATGCTTGGAGGTGTACCAGGAGCTCCCGCGGCGGGCCGGTGAAGCTGCAGCCGGTATTGATGGCCTCTGTGCAGCCGCACGGACCATGCTGGCAGGCGATATAGTGGTTGTAGGACTCCCTGTAGGCGACCAAGCTCTAGTAGCCGACGCACTTGACCATTGCCCCAGATCGATTCGACGGCGGCAACCTCGCCGGCTGCTCGCACTTCTTGCACGGGTTCGGCGCAAGCTCGCCGACAGCCCATATGACCGCCCTTGCACTGCACGGAACAACGTACGTGGCATCAGTTGTCATTGAAATTTCTCACAGGTGAACCTAAGAATGAAATCGGAAGGGAGCAACCTTGGATATGGGGGGTTTGAAGGGCAGCATGCAGAGGGGGCACAAGAAGAGGGCCTCCTCCATCTTCAGAGAAGAGTGATCGGGAACACGAGAACGGGATGGGTTCTTTTTTTATACATGCCTTGGAGTGGAGTATGGATACTACTTATAGGAAGAACTTGCTTGCTAAGAATCGGCGTCGGCCGTACGCAACCATAGATGCACAACCTTTTTTTGGGGGAAAAACCGACAACGTCAGCGGCTCTGCAGTTAGTCAAAATAAAAGGACAGAGCTACAGTGACTTGGTTCCACCATCTACCATCCATTTGAGATCCCCAAACTATCTCTTATTTCGAACCTAAAAACAAAAACTATCCAGAAAATTTTGAAAAAATTCCAGTAAAATGTAGATGCCTTGTTCTAAAATCTGTGAATATTTCATCCCACTCGGACGACCAGCTTGTGATTAAAGAGCTTTTTACGTATATGAGCACTAGTTTAAACTAAATATATATTTGCTCACAAACCTTTGATTCAAATCGAATGAAACTTCACCAAAATATAAATCGAAATATGCATGATTTACTGGATGTTCTTCAAATATTTCTGAGCAATTATAATTATTTAGTTTAAATTCTGAGTCGATCGCATACGTTGGGTCTGAGATGGATGGTGGATGGTGGCACCAAGTCACTGTGAGACTTGGAAGTATCAAGTCAGTGAAGCTCTATCCCAAAATAAAAGCTTCGTGAAGGGGGTAGTTTGGTTCAAAAAAGAAAAAGACAGTACCAAGCAGCTGTCAAACAGTACCATATCGTCAAATGTACTCCCTCCAATTCAAATGAATTGACTCAACTTTGTCTAGATATATGGATGTATCAAGTCACTGAAGCTCTATCCCAAAATAAAAGCTTCATGAAGGGGGAAGTTTGGTTCGAAAAAAAAATACAGTACCAAGCAGCTGTCAAATAGTACCATAACGTCAAATGTACTCCCTCCCATTCAAACGAAATGACTCAAATTTGTATTTTGCATGTTAAAGGTTTTTCGTAAAACTTGGTCAATCTTAACATAGTTTGCCTTTCTAAAAATAAATATAAGCCCTAAGGCTCCTTTGATTCATAGGATATGATGGGAAAACCATAGAAATATGAAAAACATAGGATTGAGATTTAATGGCTAGTTGAATCATATTGGAAGATGAGTTGTGTTTGATTGTGCCAAAGGAAATTTTCCATGAGGTATGGCCTAATATTTTATTCTTATAGGATTTGCACTGCAAGATTCCTATAGGATATGTTCCTGTGAATCAAATAACTAGTGTGGGAAAAATTCACATGTGATCTAAATCCTACATAATTCCTATACAAATCCTATATATGAATCAAATAAGACCTTAAGCTTTGGGATGGAGGTTGTGCTACTACCTCCGTTTCGATGAATAATGCACACGCGTGTATTCCAAGATGAAGTTTGACCAAGAAAAAGCGCAACAAAATCTTCATTGTATTGTAGGTAATTAGTATCGTTGGATTCGTTTTGAAAAACACTTTCTAATGATGCTAATATGTACCACTAAATATTGTACGAATAACTTTGAATATCAATTGTTGGACATATAGATAGGAAAATCCCAAGATTGATGATTGAAAAACACCATCTCTGCAACATGGCCCACATGTGCATTCGCCGGGCATCTTTTCCTAGAAAAAGGAAAGCGATGGTGTTCTAGACGTTTAGAGGCACCTAGACAACTGCGATCATGCAGAGCACTGGCGAGTCCCTCTAACGTTAGTGGTTCGAGATTTTGGAACCCATAAGGTAGGATTGATGCTCTAATGCACAGTTAAAAACTACCATATTATATTGTATTTATATTAAAAATGGGTGTATAGGGAACTGAACCTTAGCACTAAGATGGGACCCACAAATAATATTGGTGTACCCTCATGCTTGAGAGAGGAAGGAGAGAGAATTTATTTTCTATTTCTTATGGACAACCCACACAAGCTGCTTGTAAGTCACCCAATAAGAATTTTTCCTGGCAACCTCCACTAATGTACAATATATAGATAACCTATCGACTACTTTTTCCTTTGTGGTGGGTAGGTCTAGTGGACAACATATATAGTGTGGATGACCTTAGGGCATCACCTATAGTGTGAACTTTTGCCATAAGATATATCCCGCCACACTTATCTTAATTATGATGTCTCCCGCTATATGAAGTCAAGGTTAGCATTAAGATGGGACCCCCCACACACACACATATATATATATAGGTAAACTAAGTGGTGCACCATGGTTCTTCTAGGCACCACAAATCATAAAAGGAAACCTGCACAGGAAACTACGAAGTGATTTGTCTCTATTTCTGATAAATGGAAAGTGCATTCTCACTCCTACTGATATTTGGAAAGTGATTTTCTCTCCTTTATACACCTATGATGCAATCTCAAACCCATGATGTAATTGTACAGTCATGATGTATTGTGCCTAGGAACCATGGTGTGTGTGTGTGTTTTATATTGTTTCTGGACGGCCCACAAGCTGCTTATAGGTCACCCATGCATAAGAAATGTTCTTGTGGATAACCTGAACTAGTTAATTAATAGACAACCTTATCGACTATTTTTTCATTCTGGTACGTATATAGGTCTTGTGGAGACAACATATTGAATGCTCTTAGCGTTTTGCACCATGAACACTAGCTATGCATAGTCCTGAAAACACACTTCACCATCATTCTACAAGCTTCTATATTTGCTTAAAATATTCCCATTTTTGGAATATAACTTCTATTATTATTGTTCTTTAAATATAATCTTGTGTTCGGACTATATATACTAGTAAGTTACATGTGCATTGCACATGAGAACTCACATAATTAATTAAAGCACTCCTACGACATAAATTAGTTGAAAATATGTCTTAATTAATGTGAGTTTTTTTGGGAAATGCACAAAAACTACGAAGTGAACAAGGTGCAATTCACATGATATAAAGTAGACACACGATGAGAAACTATGTAGTGTGACCAGTTTTAACTTGTAGTTGTATTTGTATTTTCTTTTTCATCGAGTTATGCATGGCTGATTTATTACTCAAATTGGAACAATTAGCTAGTTTGGGCATATATTAAATGTTGGCCCACAAAATAGGGACACAAATGTACGAACTTATTAACCTCCTGGTATCTACCTAGAATGGCATGCACCATATGCATGAATATACAAATGAACTTAAAACGCCCCAAGCTATATGAATATGTTTTTGGTAATATTAAGAGTTGGATTATGCATGGTTTCATAAAATAATGTTATATATATCAGCATGTATGTATGCCTTAGATTTGGTTTAATTTCTAACAATGTAGATAGTGACCATATATATGTTTGACTACAAAATGCTAGTTTTTAAGAGGCTACTATAAATAATAATGTAATGTTTTCCCACTTCAATTTTCCAACTTAATTAGTAGAACTCATATATTGGATGGCGAATAATTATACGATATGACAAATCATCTTGAACTATGGATAAATCGGGTTTAATTCTTGATGATTAATGTCTGGCCTATTTTAGTCGCATTTGGAACTATATATATTGTAGATGCTCCTCCTAAATTTGGGACAAATAAATATATTTGCCGTGACCAAAACTTATTAGAAATCTCACACCCTAGTCATCTTTTGTATTAATATGAATGGATGGATTCATCTGAAAAATTGACACAGATATTTATTCCACCATAGGATCGTTATTAATGTTATATGAAGATTTATCATGACATGAGGAAGTTATATTTGTATGTATGTGTTTTTACTTATTTGTATTCTAATTTGAATAGTATATCTCGTACTTTGGGGCACATGCTCAAAACATATGCCGCATAATCTCATGAATGCCGAAATGCCTAGTAGATAGCTACTTGGGAGAAATTGGACTGTGTCGTGTCGTGTTTTGCAATAGCTATTTGCGTGTTATGTGGAAAGCATAGGGACGATTGTGCATTTTAATTTCTTTGCGAGGTCTTTCTGTAAATGTAGACCATCCACTGTTCTAATGCCTACTCCAGGTCCTTCGAGGGCCTTGTGTGTGTGTGTGTGTGAGAGAGAGAGAGAGAGAGAGAGAGAGAGAGAGAGAGAGAAAAATTCTAGGGCGAAGCGGGAGACATGTATCACCTACTCTGTATGTCAATTGTGGTCCCATTGGCTTTCGTCGGTACCTCTGCAATTGCTATGCTTGCACAGGGAGTCTGCAGGGAGGACCGACAGCCTCTGTCCCAAAATATAAATCTCTGCCAGACAGTAATCCTCTGCGCTCAACTCTTCCGTCAGGTGCTCACTGTATCTGCGACCCTTGCTCGCTAATCCTTGCTCGGGTTTTCTATTTTCGTGTCCCTCAGTTTCTTGGGTGTGTTAGGTTCTAGAACCGAGTGGAATGGAACGGAACCGTTCCGCACCTAGAGCCAATTCTTGTATTCGGTGTGGAATGGAACGGAACTGAGTGGTTCCACGAAAGGGAATATTCTCCCCATATGCGGAATGCACCCATTCCAGTGAATCAGTGGAATGTGGTGGAACGGCTGTTAGTTAGCTGCTATTAATTACTAAGCACTCCACTAATCCAGCCGAAAAATAATTAGCCGTTGTTAATTACGAATTTGAGACTAAAAGTGTCAGTTGCCAATATTAATTACGATTTTGAGACTAAAAATGCCATTTGCCGAAAAACTTGTGCTTCACTTTTCCCCTCGCTCTTCCCTGAATCTCTCCCAACTATTCCAAAGTACAGGCACGGTGCCGTTTGGTCAATATGAAAACCATTATCTGCTGACACCTGACAGGTGGGGCTGCGTAAAGTTTGTAATTGATCTTCCTAAAAAAATCTAAAACTCACACTAAAAATTGAAAGGATGTGTAACAAATCCATAGAAGGTTTTTTGGAGAGGTTTGTTAACTGACTTGATACATGGTGAGGTACTCTGATGAAGGTGGGTTTTTTTCCAAAGATTGGTCAAAATGGTAAGTTTGTAATTGAACTTTCACAAAAATATTCAGATCGAGGCGGCTATGAAGGATAGGCTGAGAGAGAAATAGAGTATTTCGTGCCGCTGGATCAAAGAGGAACAACGGTGGGGAGAGGACTGATCTGTGTCATATAACTCTGGGTAGAGGACCGATCGATTCGCGTGACATACCTCGCTCTCAACTAATCAAAGCACACCAATCCCGCTTACTGCATCAATCCGTTCAACATTAATTAGTAGGGCAGCATGTGTTCCTAGATTGTCAGTTTGACAAACATAATACAAATGTTTATATTACAAATATATATCATTACAAAGTTCAAATGTTCTACTTCTAATGATGCAATTTGAGTGTTGTACATATGATTGAAGTTATGTTGGTCAAACTTACAGTCTATATATGGTCACGTGATGGTCTCTTATAATCTCGAATGGAGGTAGTACCTAATAAAACACCTTCTACACACACACAAAAGTGCATGCACTTATGTAATCTTAAACGGTATATATTTGTTGTTTTTCATAGATGGTAGGTCGTGTAAGGCGATAAAAACTTGTGAAGGTTTCATTTTTAGTTTTTTAGTTAGTTACACCTGATCTAATGAGATCGGTGATAACTTCCATATATAACTTTTTGGTACAACCTAAGAATATTTTCACAAACATGTAATAAATGATTTGTGTGGAGTAAGTGGTATACAATTTTTGAACCATATTGTGTTGCACTTTGGTTTTGCCTTTATTTTTTTGTATGTGCTTCACATATAAATCATTACCGACACTAAGAAAATATAAAATGGGTCTTAGTTAGAAGAAAATGGAAAATCCAATTCGTCTAATTTTTTTTCAATATAAGGAACACTATAGTGTCTCAAACATGCATGACCTCAATTATAGAAAAACTATTTATGCTTAAAGCCATTAGCTAGCTCATTCAAGTCGAAATACATGCATCTTGTGGCATGAAGTAGCTCGTTCGTAAGGAATTTTGGGAAAACCTCCAAATACAGGTCATGCATGTTTGAATTTTAGTTGTTATGTCACTTAAAATGACTTCACTTGAAGGGTTACATTTTTTATTTTTTTCTGAATTAGTAGTGATGCCTAACCATATATATACCTAAACCAAGAGAATCAGCAGAAACTTATGTATATTAATAGTAAACGGCCTATATGAATGTTTTTTATCTACAAACCCAGGGTCATATATATGTACATAGAAACATGATTATATGTTTGTACCTTGGGGTGTTCCTCTTTTGGTCTATCATTTTTGTTCACCGGTTCACAACCAACCCTAGATTAATTTGGCACTTAGAAAATAAAATTTTGTTTTTGGCGCACTAAAACAAATAGTAGTAGCACGGTCAACACTGTAGAAAAGTACAAAATAAATGTGTGTGGGAAAAATTGACTTAAAGTGACCATTACAATAAGAAAAAGGGTAGAACCAAGCATTGCACAGGAAAAAAGCAGTGTAGTGCCCAGAAGAAAAAAAACAAGTTGGGCTATACTCCCTCCATCCCGAAACAAGTGGGTGTTTAGGGCTAAAATTTGTTCATAAAAGAGTGTACTTCTCGTTTTGCAATGTGATAACCCACAAGTATAGGGGATCGCAGCAGTCTTCGTGGGTAGTAAAACCCAATTTATTGATTCGACACAAGGGGAGACAAAGAATACTTGAAAGCCTTAACAACGGAGTTGTCAATTCAGCTGCACACTGGAAACGGACTTGCTCGCAAGAGTTTATCGATAGTAACGGTTTTATAGCGATAGAAGTAGTGAAATAACGAGCAGCAGAGTAACGAGAGACAGCAGTAGTGATTATAGTAAACAGCAGGATTAAAATACTGTAGGCACGGGGACGGATAACGGGCGTTGCATGGATGAGAGAAACTCATGTAACAATCAAGCAGGGCATTTGCAGATAATAATAAAACGGTGTCTAATACAAAGCAATCAATAGGCATGTGTTCCAATGATAGTCGTACGTGCTCGCAATGAGAAACATGCACAACATCTTTTGTCCTACCAGCCGGTGGCAGCCGGGCCTCAAGGGAATCTACTGGATATTAAGGTACTCCTTTTAATAGAGTACCGGAGCAAAGCATTAACACTCCGTGAACACATGTGATCCTCACATCACTACCATCCCCTCCGGTTGTCCCGATTTCGTCACTTTGGGGCCATTGGTTCCGGACAGCGACATGTGTATACAACTTGCAGGTAAGACCATAAACAATGAATATCATGATGAAATAATAACATGTTCAGATCTGAGATCATGGCACTCGGGCCCTAGTGACAAGCATTAAGCATAACAAGTTGCAACAATATCATCAAAGTACCAATTACGGACACTAGGCACTATGCCCTAACAATCTTACACTATTACATGACCAATCTCATCCAATCCCTACCATCCCCTTCAGCCTACAACGGGGGAATTACTCACACATGGATGGGGGAAACATGGCTGGTCGATGGAGAGGCGTCGGTGGTGATGGTGGCGATGATCTCCTCCAATTCCCCATCCCGGCCGAGTGCCAGAACGGAGACTTCTGGCTCCCGAGACGGAGTTTCGCGATGTGGCGGCATTCTGGAGGGTTTCTGGTGACTTCGACTTCGACTTCCTCCCGTGCGTTTTTAGGTCGAAGACAATAAGTAGTCCGAAAGAGGGCGTCGGGGGCCAGCCGAGGCCGCCACACACTAGGGCCACGCGGGCCCCTCCTGGGCCGCGCCGGCCTAGTGTGTGGGGCCCTCGTGCCCCCACCTGGCTCACCCTTCTGGCTCCGCCAATATTCTGGGAAAATAGGACCTTCTGCATAAATTCTGAGGATTTTCCTGAAAGTTGGATTTCTGCACAAAAACGAGACACCAGAACAGTTTCTGGTGAAAACAGCGTTAGTCCGTGTTAGTTGCATCCAAAATACACTAATTAGAGGCAAAACAATAGCAAAAGTGTTCGGGAAAGTAGATACGTTTTGGACGTATCACAATGCACTTCAAAATTTGTCCACAAAAGAGTGGTAGTAAAAAATATTTCTTTCTCATGACGAGGGATATAGTTTCTTCACGACTAGTACTACCTCCATCACAAAGCTTAAATCTTTTTTTTGAAGAGTCAAACCAAGTAAATGTTGGCGAAAATTTTAGAACAATCTATCAACTAATATAATATTTTGCAGATACCATACCAAAATATTTTTCATTGTCTATGTATTGATATTAATTTTGTATTTTGCATGATAATGATTTTTGGTAAAATCTTAGTTTACCTTGACATAGTTTGATTTTCTAAAAATAATATAAGCCTTACGCTTTGGGATGGAGGTAGTAGTATTTAGCATAATATGGTTTTCTTATTTATACATGCATTTAGCTCATTGGAGGTGGAAAAGTTGAAGAGGAAATAGATGGTCGATGACAGTTTCCCAATGTGTAATAATAAAATCCTTAATATGCCTTGAAAACCCACACGTACGCTCTTTCTAGGACAGAGGCAGTATGAGGTAATGCACCCACGCGCTGTCATCTGCCCGTTCGTGCTATGTCTCCCCAATCTTGAAATATCATCAGTTATCCATTTCACGTCCACACTTCTCCCTCTCTCCACGGACTAGGAAAAAACCCTATCTTCACTTCCCCTTCCCATCACTACAAGAAAAGTTCTGATAGACAACGTCCCAAAATCGTCCACTAAGGGCCATTTTTCGTCGCCTATGGGCCTAACCCGACGATATGGGTTCTGTTGTCGAAACTGCGTCAGGCAAAGTCCTACGACGTTTTTTTCGGTCCGTCGCGCTTGGGCGCCCTCCCGCCACGGAAAATCGGACCGTTGCGAAGTGTTTCCGGGAGCCCGTTGACTGCCGACGTCATGCAAGCCGACATGTGGCGGACACCGTTAGCCGGCGGTTAACGGCGTTAACCGGCTGAAACCCCGTGGTAGATGGTAGGCTCACACGAGGCTCGCCACGTCTTAAGCGGGCCGGCCCATTAAGTTTGCGGGCCGGGCCAGCTGACTTAGTTTGACCGGTCAACTATATAGCTGGGTTGGTCCATTAGTTACGTGGGCCGGGCCTAACCTCTAAGGTTGACTGGTCAAAACTTAAATGGGCCGGCCCACTAAGCATGTGGGCCGGGCCGAATGAACTCGTTTGACCGGTCAACAGGCAAAAGGGTCGGCCCACAAGACATGCGGGGCCCACTTTCCTGTTATCGGGCCGGCCCATTTAACAAGTGGGGTCCACCTTAAAGCAAGTGGGCCGGCCCAAGAAGTTAGTGGGTCGGCCCAATTAGTATGTGGGTCCCACTTTCCTGCTATCGGGCCGGCCCATTTAGTACGTGGGGTCCACAATAGATCAAATGGGCTGGCCCAACAAGCCAGTGAGCCGGGCCAAAAAATACAGGTGGGTCCCACTTTCATGTTAAAGGGCCGGCCCATTTAGTATGTGGGGTCCACTGATTCGTCTCCAACGTATCCATAATTTCTGATGTTCCATGCTTGTTTTATGACAATACTTACATGTTTTGCTTGCACTTTATAATGTTTTTATGCATTTTCCAGAACTAACCTATTAACGAGATGCCGAAGGGCCAGTTCGTTGTTTTCTGTTGTTTTTAGTTCCGAGAAAGGCTGTTCGGGCAATATTCTCGGAATTCGACGAAACGAAGACCCAACATCCTATTTTTCCCGGAACCTTCCGGAAAGTCAAGGGGGACCGGAGGGGTGCCACGGGGGCCCCACACATGTGGGCCGCACGGGCTCCACCCCGGCCGCGCCGGCCTGGTGTGAGGAGCCCCCGTGGCCCCTCCGACTCCGCCTCTTCGCCTATTAAAGCCGTCTCGACCTAAAAACGCAATACCTTTTGACGAAACTCCAGAAAGACTCCAGGGGCGCCGCCACCATCGCGAAACTCCGTTTCGGGGGACAGAAGTCTCTGTTCCGGCACCCTGCCGGGACGGGGAAGTGCCCCCGGAAGCCATCTCCATCAACGCCATCGCCTCCATCATGCTCCGTGAGTAGTTCCCCCATGGATTACGAGTTCTAGCTGTAGCTAGTTGGTATCATCTCTCCCATGTACTTCAATACAATGATCTCATGAGCTGCCTTACATGATTGAGATTCATCTGATGTAATTGGTGTTGTGTTTGTCGGGATCCGATGGATTGTTACATTATGATTGTCTATCTACAAAGTTTATGAAGTTATTGTTGCTTTGCAATCTTGCTATGCTTAATGCTTGTCACTAGGGCCCGAGTGGCATGATCATAGATTTAAGCTCTATACTTATTGCTTAGATTGTATCTACAAGTTGTATGCACATGTCTATGTCCGGAACCAAAGGCCCCAAAGTGACAGAAATTGGGACAACTGGAGGGGAAGGCCTAGATATGAGGATCACATGTTTTCACGGAGTGTTAATGCTTTTCTCCGGTGCTCTATTAAAAGGAGTACCTTAATTTCCAGTAGATTCCCTAGAGGCCCGGCTGCCACCGGCTGGTAGGACAAAAGATGTTGTACAAGTTTCTCATTGCGAGCACGTATGACTATATATGGAAAACATGCCTACATGATTAATGATCTTGATGTTATGTCTTAATGCTATTTCAATCCTATCAATTGCCCGATCGTAATTTGTTCACCCAACACTAGTTATTGGAGAGTTACCACTAGTGTAGATAGCTGGGAACCCCGGTCCATCTCTCATCATCATATACTCGTTCTACATGTCATTGGAAGTAGTATCAACTATCTTCTGGTGTCATTGCTCCTGTGTTACTATTACTGCTGCTGTGTTACTGTTACTACTGCTCTCATATCACTGCTACTTTAACATCACCCCTGTTACTAGTGCTTTTCCAGGTGCAGCTGAATTGACAACTCAGTTGTTAAGGCTTATAAGTATTCTTTACCTACCCTTGTGTCGAATCAATAAATTTGGGTTTTACTTCCCTCGAAGACTGCCGCGATCCCCTATACTTGTGGGTTATCAAGACTCGTTTTCGGCGCCGTTGTCGGGAGGCATAGCTCTACTCATAAGTTCATCCGGGGAGTACACTCTACCTCTCTCTCTGTTTTTATTTTGTTTTACTTTGTTTTGCTTAGTTTACTTTTGCCTAGTTTATTTGTGCTTAGTTTATTTCTGTCTTGTTTTATTTTTCTTAGTTTACTTTTGTCTAGTTTCTTTTTGTCTTGTTTTACTTTTCTCATATACCCAAAAATCCATAAAAATTTGAAAAACCTAAAAATTAAAAACTGCTATTATGGGAGAACCCATAACCTACTTGGAGCTTATAGAATATTATAATAATTATAGAGAATCAAGAGCGGGAAAAGTGATGAGTGATGTGATAGAAAAATTGAATACAATTGCTAAAATCTTGCTTAAACGCCATGATATAAACTCGTTGCTCTCAACAGGACACTAAACATCTTAAATTTCAATGTGGCTTTAGTGAGGAATTTTTAATTAAGAACTATAATCGGAATAGCTATATTCATTTTGGGTTTGAAGAGGTAGAACAATTTGTCATATTTATGGGAGCCTCCGAGATAGAATCCTTCATGGTTAAAAATTATGAAACTTGTGTTGTTTGTAAGGACCTTAAAGATTATGTCTCTTCTATCCTTAATTTTTGCAATGAAAGTTACACTGATAATCCTTATATCATTGATTATAAAGAGAGACTCATTAATGCACAAGAATGCACTCACAATTTGCGAGGACCTGTGGAAGAAGAAATTGATGAACTCGAAAGCTCATTGGATGAAAAAGAGGAGGAAATTGATGAACCTGAAAGCTCATTGGATGAAAAAGAAGAGGAGAGTGATGAACGAAAGGAGGAAGAATGGATTAGCTACCCATGTCAACCTTCTAATGAGAGTCACTCTTTATCTCTTACACTATTTGATTGTCCCCCATGCTTACCAAAGGAGGTTGAATGTTATGTTCCTGTGGATTCTCTTGAAATATTCCCTATGAGTAAAACTTGTGAGAATAATTATGCTACTGTTATTTATGATAATCCATGCTACTTTGATAAATCTTATGATAATGCTTTGTTTGTGCCTGATGTCGAAATGCATGGTACTAAAGAATTTTGGGTAGCAAATGTTTATGATAAAGCTCTTGATGATGGTCCTATTTTACTTGATAATATTAATTGTACTACTAATGAAAATGGGATTGGAGAGGTCTTGACATTATCTATGAGTCCCATATCTCTTGAGATTGATCAACCATCTTGTTTTATTATTGATAAAAGTGTGTTTGAAAGTTTTAATCGCACTATTATTGAGCTTGATAAAAATTATGTGTTTATGGATCATGAAAAGCATGCTATATGTGATAGTTATATTATTGAGTTTGTTCATGAAGCTACTGAAAATTATTATGAGAGAGGAAAATATAGTTGTAGAAATTTTCATGGTGCTAAAACACCTCTCTATATGCTTAAAATTTTGAAGTTACTCTTGTTTTATCTTCTTATGCTTATCACTTTGTTCTTCATGAATTTATTTGTGTACAAGATTCCTATGCATAGGAAGTGGGTTAGACTTAAATGTGTTTTGAATTTGCTTTTTGATGCTCTCTTTTGCTTCAACTCTTATTTCTTGCGAGTGCATCATTAAAACTGCTGAGCCCATCTTAATGGCTATAAAGAAAGAACTTCTTGGGAGATAACCCATGTGTTTATTTTGCTACTTGTTTTGTTGTGTCTTGGAAGTTGTTACTACTGTACCAACCTCTCCTTATCTTTATTTTATTGCAATGTTGTGCCAAGTGAAGCCTCTAATCGAAGGTTGATACTAGATTTGGATTTACTGCGAGAAATAGATTTCTATCCGTCACGAATCTGGGCTGTTTTCTCTGTAGGTAACTCAGACAATTATGACAATTTACGTGCGTGTTCCTCAGATATGTACGCAACTTTCATTAGTTTTGAGTTTTCTGATTTGAGCAACGGAAGTACCTCTTTAAAATTCTTCTTTACTGGCTGTTCTGTTTTGGCAGATTCTGTCTCTGTTTTTCGCATTGTCTCTTGCGGACTTTAAGCAAGGCTTTCTAGACGTGGAGAGTTGTAGCTAATGTTTTATTGAGTTCTTGTGAATTCAAGTTTTTTGAGTACTAACCCCTCTAATGAAGTTTATGAGAAGTTTGGTGTGAAGGAAGTTTTCAAGGGTCAAGAGAGGAGGATGATATATGATCAAGAAGAGTGAAAAAGTCTAAGCTTGGGGATGCCCCCGTGGTTCATCCCTGCATATTTCAAGAAGACTCAAGCGTCTAAGCTTGGGGATGCCCAAGGCATCCCCTTCTTCATCAACTTATCAGGTTTCTTCTATTGAAACTATATTTTTATTCGGTCACATCTTATGTTCTTTACTTGGAGCGTCTGTGTGTTTTATTTTTGTTTTTGTTTGAATAAGATCGGATCCTAGCAATCCTTGTGTGGGAGAGATACACGCTCCGCTTTTTCATATGAACACTTGTGTTCTTCGTTTTACTTTTAATGTTCAATGCTAAAAGTTGGAAGCTACATCACTTATGGTTATTTGGTTGGAAACAGAAAATGCCTCATATTGTCTTGAATAATTTGACACTTGGCAATTGTTTTGAGCTCTCAAGTAGATCATGATTAAGTTTTTTCATGTAGTTTAAACCTATTAGTGGAGAACTACTGTAGAACATGTTGAAATTGGTTTGCATGATTGGTCTCTCTTAAGGTCTAGATATTTTCTGGTAAAAGTGTTTGAGCAACAAGGAAAACAGTGTAGAGTATTATAATGCTTGCAATATGTTCTTATGTAAGTTTTGCTGTACCGGTTCATACTTGTGTTTTCTTCAAACAACCTTTCTAGCCAAAGCCTTGTACTGAGAGGGAATGCTTCTCGTGCATACAAAACCTTGAGCCAAAACCTATGCCATGTGTGTCCACCATACCTACCTACTATATGGTATTTTCTGCCATTCCAAGTAAATACTTCATGTGCTACCTTTAAACAATTCAAAAGCTATTATTTCTTATTTGTGTTAATGTTTTATAGCTCATGAGGAAGTATGTGGTGTTTTATCTTTCAATCTTGTTGGGCAGCTTTCACCAATGGACTAGTGGCTTCATCCGCTTGTCCAATAATTTTGCAAAAAGAGCTGGCAGCGGGGTTCCCAGCCCCAATTAATTAACTTTCATTAATAATTCTCTTCACGTGTTTTGCTCTGATTCATCAGTAAGCAACTTAATTTTGCAAATAGACACTCCTTCATGGTATGTGAATGTTGGAAGGCACCCGAGGATTCGGTTAGCCATGGCTTGTGTAAGCAAAAGTTTGGGAGGAGTGTCAACCATAACTAAAATTAAAATACATGTGTAAACAAAAGAGAAGAGGGATGATCTACCTTGCTGGTAGAGATAACGTCCTTCATGGGAGCCGCTCTTTGAAAGTCTGTTTGATGAGGTAGTTAGAGTGCCCACTACCATTCGTTGACAACAACAAACACCTCTCAAAACTTTACTTTAATACTCTCTATATGATTTCAAAACTTAAAAAGCTCTAGCACATGATTTAATCCTTGCTTCCCTCTGCGAAGGGCCATTCTTTTACTTTATGTTGAGTCAGTTTACCTACTTCCTTCCATCTTAGAAGCAAACACTTGTGTCAACTGTGCATTGATTCTTACATACTTGCTTATTTGCACTTATTATATTACTTTATGTTGACAATTATCCATGAGATATGCATGTTGAAAGTTGAAAGCAACTGCTGAAACTTAAATCTTCCTTTGTGTTGCTTCGATGCCTTTACTTTGAATCTATTGCTTTATGAGTTAACTCTTGTGCAAGGCCTTTGATGCTTGTCTTGAAAGTACTCTTCATGAAAAGTTTTTCTATATGTTATCTATTTGTTAGCAACTATAGATCATTGCCTTGAGTCACTTCATTCATCTCATATGCTTTGTAATAGTATGATCAAGGTTATGTAAGTAGCATGTCACTACAGAAATTATTCTTTTTATCGTTTACCTACTCGAGGACGAGTAGGAACTAAGCTTGGGGATGCTGATACGTCTCCAACGTATCCATAATTTCTGATGTTCCATGCTTGTTTTATGACAATACTTACATGTTTTGCTTGCACTTTATAATGTTTTTATGCATTTTCCAGAACTAACCTATTAACGAGATGCCGAAGGGCCAGTTGCTGTTTTCTGTTGTTTTTGGTTCCGGAAAGGCTGTTCGGGCAATATTCTGGAATTCGACGAAACGAAGACCCAACATCCTATTTTTCCCGGAACCTTCCAGAAAATCAAAGGGGGACCAGAGGGGTGCCCTGGGGGCCCCACACATGTGGGCCGCGCGGGCTCCACCCTGGCCGCGCCGGCCTGGTGTGAGGAGCCCCCGTGGCCCCTCTGACTCCGCCTCTTCGCCTATTAAATCCATCTCGACCTAAAAACGCAATACCTTTTGACGAAACTCCAGAAAGACTCCAGGGGCGCCGCCACCATCGCGAAACTCCGTTTCAGGGGACAGAAGTCTCTGTTCCGGCACCCTGCCGGGACGGGGAAGTGCCCCCGGAAGCCATCTCCATCAACGCCATCGCCTCCATCATGCTCCGTGAGTAGTTCCCCCGTGGACTACGGGTTCTAGCTGTAGCTAGTTGGTGTCATCTCTCCCATGTACTTCAATACAATGATCTCATGAGCTGCCTTACATGATTAAGATTCATCTGATGTAATTGGTGTTGTGTTTGTCGGGATCCGATGGATTGTTACATTATGATTGTCTATCTACAAAGTTTATGAAGTTATTGTTGCTGCAATCTTGTTATGCTTAATGCTTGTCACTAGGGCCCGAGTGGCATGATCTTAGATTTAAGCTCTATACTTATTGCTTAGATTGTATCTACAAGTTGTATGCACATGTCTATGTCCGGAACCAAAGGCCCCAAAGTGACGAAATTGGGACAAGCTGGAGGGGAAGGCTTAGATATGAGGATCACATGTTTTCACGGAGTGTTAATGCTTTGCTCCGGTGCTCTATTAATAGGAGTACCTTAATTTCCGATAGATTCCCTAGAGGCTCGGCAGCCACCGGCTGGTAGGACAAAAGATGTTGTACAAGTTTCTCATTGCGAGCACGTATGACTATATATGGAAAACATGCCTACATGATTAATGATCTTGATGTTCTGTCTTAATGCTATTTCAATCCTATCAATTGCCCGACTATAATTTGTTCACCCAACACTAGTTATTGGAGAGTTACCACTAGTGTAGATAGCTGGGAACCCCGGTCCATCTCTCATCATCATATACTCGTTCTACATGTCATTGGAAGTAGTATCAACTATCTTCTGGTGTCATTGCTCTCGTGTTACTATTACTCGCTGATGTGTTACTGTTACTCATCGCTCTCATATCATCGCTACTTTCACATCACCCCTGTTACTAGTGCTTTTCCAGGTGCAACTGAATTGACAACTCAGTTGTTAAGGCTTATAAGTATTCTTTACCTCCCCTTGTGTCGAATCAATAAATTTGGGTTTTACTTCCCTCGAAGACTGCCGCGATCCCCTATACTTGTGGGTTATCCTCCACCATATAACAAGTGGGCAGGCCCAATAAGCAGGTGGGGCCCACTTTCGTGTGACCGGGCCGGCCCATTTAGTATGTGGGGTCCACCATATAGCAAGTGGGCTGGCCCAACAAGATAGTGGGCTGGCCCAATAAGCAGGTGGGGCCCACTTTCGTGTAAACGGGCCGGCCCAGTTAGTAAGTGGGGTCCACCATAAAGCAACTGGGCTGGCCCAACAGGTTGGCGGGCCGGCCCAATAATAAAAGTGGGGCCCACTATCGTGTTAACGGGCCGGCCCAAGTAGCCTATGGGACCCATCGGGTTGGCCCAATAAGTACGTGGGTCCCACTTTCCTGTTACCGGGCCGACCCAGCTAGTGAGTGGGGTCCACGTAAAGCAATTGGGCTGGCCCAATAAGTAAGTGGGCCGGCCCAAAATGAAAGTGGGTCCCACACTAATGTAAGTGGGTCGGCCCAATCTGTTGTAGGGCCCTGGTTGTTTGACTAGTCAACTTGCATTAAATTTCATGAGCCTAAAATCTGATATCAATGATACACACAATTACATACACAAATAAAATAACTAGGAAAATTACATGGCAATTAATGTGCCCAAATAAAAAAATTACATATAATCATTGAGGGCTTCTATTAGCATCATCAATAACACGTTGACATTTGGCAATCGCCTTGATTGAATCTTGTGTACTCTTTGTCAACATATCAGCTACAGATCTTAAAGCAGCAATACCATGTCTTTTATAAAGTACAGCCTTGAGATATTTACTGTTTGATAAAAATAATGGTCTAGGTTGACGGCTATGAGAAGATGCATCAGAAGAAAGATCAGAACTTTTTGTGGGCCTCTCTTCTGATGAAGATTGCTTCATCACAACTGCATTCTGATAATAATGCAAAAAGAGTTAAACGATGAACTATGCAAACATGTATTAAGCATTGTCGATATGAGATAGTCACAAGTACTAAGCATAGACTTACATTATATCGTTGCATTGGCTCACCCCGGAACCTTTTTTGCCCTGTATCTTCTACTAAGGACTTCTTCATTACAACTGCATTCTAGTAATATTGCAAACATAGTTACAACAGTGAACTATTCAAACATGTATTATGCAATGTAGATATAAGATAATAACAAGTTGCATAAATAAGACAATGTATGGAACTTGTACTAAGCACAGACTTACATCATAATGTTGCACAGGGTCGCTACAGATCCTTTTTTGGCGACTATCTTCTAATGATGACTGCTTCATTAAAACTGCATTCTGGTAATATTGCAAACATAGTTACAACAATTAACTATTCAAACATGTATTACGCAATGTAGAGATAAGATAACAGCATGTAGCAGAAATAAGCACAAGATAAGATAAGATGCATGTACTAAGCACATACTAGCTCGCTGCAGGTCCTTCTCTTGCGTGCACTAGTCGTGGTCGACATGCCTGTCATTTTAGGTTCAGCCATCAAGTGAAATGCTAATCCTCCTGCTCCATTGTCCTTAATCTGTGTTTAGATATCACATTTAAGACCAAGTCAGCTGGTTTCAAATAACAAAAAGCTTCAGCTGCCAAATGAATAAGCCAATATTTACCAGATATCAGATTAAAACCAACTAGATGTTGCTTTGCATGAGATACGAATTTCGGACATTCAGATTTAGAGTAGGGTAATGCCAAGGTTTTCCACATAAAGTAAACTGGCATTAAGAATGCCCAAATGTTAGGTTCAAATCACCTTCGCAGTTGCTCCAAGACAAGCATATCAAATAGGCAGAAACATAGTAAAGCATGAATGGCATTGCTATGGTAGGGTTCCAAGTGTTAATCTCTTGCATAAGGAACAATGCATATAGGTTATAAATAATAACGGAAGTAAACTGCCAAAATTACCAACCAAGAACACAGATTCCAACCTTCCCTAGCGTCCCCGCTGTTAATGTTGGATGTTCTAATAAGTGGTTCGCATGATCAATCCCTAGGAAAAATAACATTGACAAGTTAGTCTACGATAATACAAAGACCAGACATGCACGCGAGCAATAACTATACAAGGCAGTGCGACAGGAGCATTCATGGAAAAAAATAGCTATAAGCTAAAGACGAGGTATAAGAGCAAGCAAATTGGAAATGCACATAGCATGATTATAAAAGCGAGTGTGAGAATAGCAGGCACGAGAAAACAGCTAGCGGCTAGTGGTGAGCTAATGACGTGGTATAAGAACAACCAGATTGGAAATGCCCATAGCATGACTATAAAAGCAGTGCGACAATAGCATGCAGTACAAAAACAGTTGGCAGCAAATGAATGGGTATAAGGCTATAAATATGTGGATGCACACAAGTGTTAGTAGAATGAACAGGATGGTAGCGACAGGATAATGCTTTTGTACTATACAATTAAACGAACTTCATGCGAAGCAACACATCAAGAAAGTTAATGGCATATGAGATCTGCAAATAACTACACAAAACATGGCTAAAGAAACACCGCGATCTAACGGCCCAGCGTACTAACCAAGCTGCGGCGGGGTGGACGGGGCGGCAACTTGCATTCCGGCGGCGGCGAACGCGGGAGACGATGAATCGACCATGTTTCGAGTAGAAGCGAGCGTTAGTGAAGCGGATCCGGTTGGTCGGCAAGGGATTCGGTGAAGTTGATACAGCCGCTGCGCCGAGGTAGTCGGTGATATAGATCGGCTTCTGTGGAGGGGGGGCCGCGGTGAAGTAGACCCGGTTCCGTTGGAGAGGATCCGGTGCATCGACAGGAAAGGCGTTGATTGCTACGCTGTGGATGAGGTCGGCGGTGAAGCAGATCCGTCGGTGGCGAGGTCGGCGGTGAAGCAGATCCGTCGGTGGTGAGGTCGGCGGTGAAGCAGATCCGTCGGTGGCGAGGGTGGTGGGGGAGCAGATCAGGTGGGTGGACAGCCAACACGATCAAGGCTACGCTGTGGAGGAGTATGCCGGCGGCGAAGCAGATCTAGTACTGTAGAGTGTCAGAGCTTTGGCGTGTGAGAGTATTTTTGAGCTAATGGGGCGAATGGTTGGTGGGTGGGTGTGGGCCTGTGGGGAGGGTTCGGGATCTAGGCAAGATATTTCATTGTTACCGAATGAGCCCTCCATGGTCGGTGGGTTGTAGCTTCCGGACCAGGGTTAAAAGGGTAAAACTGGTCACGAGATTTTCGAATGGATGCGGCGGGATGATTTGGCGCGCGGACGAAATTTTCAGTTTCAAGCTACGAGCAGAACGACAAAAATAATGTTCTTCCTCATGGAGCTCTCATTTCTTCCTCTTCTCTTTCTCTCCCGAGTCTCTCCCACTCCCCCGGCTCCTCTCCCCCTTCTCTCCGGCGGCCTCGCCGGCCGGAGACGAGGCCGACTTCTCTCTGTATATCGTACACCCTCCAAACTAAATTAATTGATTCAACTTTCCTTAGACGTGTATGTATCTAGAGTAACAAACATGCGTGGATACATCCATATTTAGATAAGCAAAGTTGAGTCAGCTAATTTGGATCCGAGGGAGTTGGTGTTGTTGTAAGCTTAGATCCAGTGTTTCCCATGAGCAGAATGGCGCAATGCAGTCGGGGATCTCGTCATCGGCTTCAGATCTGGCCTATGGTGAATCGGCGGATCTTGCCGGCCAAACCCCGATCTGGTGCCATCAAGGTGATGGCGCTAACGGTGAGGCTTGCTTTGGTCAGTGCTTCAGATCTGGCCAATGGGGAAGTCAAGCTGCTAACGTTCACAAGCTCGAGGCATACGACGGCGTCATCCGTCTTGCCCGTGAACATCTTGGCCTTTCAGCGGCCCTTCTCAGAGCCAATATGCCGTTGTTGAGGCCCTTCTTCTCCTTCGTTCTGGCGACTACCGGCGACACCGTCCCAAGTGGTGCGTCCCCGGCGACGGAGTTGCTCGGAAAGGATGCGGAGCGAGATCTGATGTGCGGTCGAGAAGGACTCGATTGATTTTCTTCTATATGTTTTGGGGTCCTTTTTGTAAAGTTGCAGGTCCTATTAGTTATTGTCTAGTTCTTTTGGACCTCTATGTAATTTTTTGGACTAGTTCCCATTTGCACCGATAAACTTGAATTTTGACAAGTTCACGGGAAAAAAATTCCTTTGCACATATGGCCTATCATGTATGAACATTCTTGAGATTTAAACTATATGTAATGGCCAACACTTGCCTAAGGGGCTCGTCTAGTGCGCACTAGTTTCCATTAGCACCGATAAATTTGAATCTTGACAAGTTCTTGGAAGAAAAAATTGATTCACATATAGCCTATCATGTATGAACATTATTGGGATTCAAACTATACATAGATGGCCAACACGTGTGCAAGGGGTCCTCTAATGTGCACCAGTTTGCATTAGCACTGATAAATTTGAATCTTTACAAGTTCTCGGAAAAAATTGCTTCTCACATATGCCCTATCATGTATGAACATTATTGGGATTCATATTATATATAGATGGCCAACACTTGTGCAAGGGGGTCCTCTAATGTGCACTAGTTTCCATTAGCACCGATAAATTTGAATCTTGACAAGTTCTCGGGAAAAATTGCTTTACACATATGCCCTATCATGTATGAACATTATTGGGATTCAAACTATATATAGATGGCCAATACTTGCGCAACGGGGTCCTCTAGTGTGCAATAGTTTCCATTAGCACTGATAAGCTTGAATTTTGACAATAGACTTGTTTCGCGATTGTTGGCCTATATCATGCATATATGAACATTTTTCTTTATATATGGCCAACACTTGCGAAAAGGGGGTCTCCTCTAATTAATGTGCACTAGCTAGATTCCATTAGCACCGATAAACTTGAAATTTGACAAGTTCTCGAAAAAACTAGCTTCACGATATAATATGGCCTACCACATGTGTATAAACATTCTTGTGATTCAATCTATAGATGGTGGCAAACACACTTGCGCAAGGGTCGGGGTCCTCTAATGTGTGCAATATATAGTAGTTTCGATTAGCATCGATAAAGTTGTATTTAATTTTGAAAGTTCTCAAAAAAACTTGCATATGGCCGATCATGTATGACCATTCATGGGATTCAAATTAAATGGCCAACAATTGCGCATCAAGGGGGTCATCTATAAATATGTGCACTAGTGTACATTTAGCATTGGTAAACTTGAATATATATATATATATATATTTCAAAGAGTTCTCGAAAAAACTTGCTTCCCGATATATGGCCTATAGCAATATATATACCATGCATGCATATATTTGTATATATATTTGAACATATTAATTCTTGGGGATTTCAATCTCTCTCTCTCTCTCTCTCTCGATCTATCGTTGGTGGCCAGAACAACACACATATGCATGCACTTTATGCGCAAAGGCGCGGGTGCCTCTAATAATTCATGTGTGTGCGCATATTTGAACATATTCTTGGGGATTTCAATCTCTCTCTCTCTCGATCTATATATCGTTGGTGGCCAGAAAACACACATATATACGCATGCACTTTATGCGCAAAGGTGCGGGTGCCTCTAATAATGTGTGTGCGCACTCGATCGATGATCCCTAAACCTTAAACCATAAAACCATAAAACCCTAATCCCTAATCCCTAAACACCTGAAACATCCTAAACACCCTAAACACTAAACCCTAAACCCTAAACACTAAACCCTAAACCCTAGCTAAACCCTAAACCCTAAACCCTAAACCTTAAACACTAAACCCTAAACCCTAAACCCTAAACCCTAAACCCTAAACCCTAGACCCTAAACCCTAAACCCTAAACCCTAAACCCTACACCCTAAACACCCTAAACACCCTAAACCCTAAACCCTAAACCCTAAACCCTAAACCCTAAACACTAAACACTAAACCCTAAACCCTAAACCCTAAACCCTAAACACTAAACCCTAAACCCTAAACCCTAAACACTAAATCCTAAACCCTAAACCCTAAACCCTAGACCCTAAACTCTAATTAACCCTAACCCTAACCCTAACCCCTAGCTAGCTAACCCTAAACCCTAATTAAACCCTACATATATAGGCCAACGACACTTAATTGCGCATCAAGCAGGCGACCAACTAATTAGCGCTGATAAATTAATTGACTTGAATTTTGACAAGTACTCTCGAATGAAAACACATTTGATTAAGTTGCCTCATAATATATATATATATATAATTAGTGTGCATTCGCGCATGGCATACCTTGCACATATCATTCGTGCATACATTTCAATATATATTTGAACATATTCTTGGGGATATATATATTTCAATCTCTTTCTCTCAATCTATATATCGTTGATGGCCAAAAAACACATTGATATACGCATGCACTTTATCCGCAAAGGCGCGGGTGCCTATAATAATGTGTGTGTGCACTCGATCGATGATCCCTAAACCTTAAACCCTAAAACCCTAATCCCTAATCCCTAATTAAACCCTAAACGTACACCCTAAACACCCTAAACACTAAACCCTAAATCCTAGACCCTAAACCCTAAACCCTAAACCCTAAACCCTAAACCCTAAACACTAAACCCTAAACCCTAAACCCTAAACCCTAACCCTAACCCCTAGCTAACCCTAAACCCTAATTAAACCCTACATATATAGGCCAACGACACTTAATTGCGCGGGTTCCTCTAATAATGTGTGTGCGCACTCGATCGATGATCCCTAAACCTTAAACCATAAAACCATAAAACCCTAATCTCCCTAATCCCTAATCCCTAAACACCCTAAACACCCTAAAACCCTAATCTCCCTAATCCCTAAACACCCTAAACACTAAACCCTAAACCCTAAACACTAAACACTAAACCCTAAACCCTAAACACTAAACCCTAAACCCTAAACACTAAACCCTAAACCCTGATTAACCCTAACCCTAACCCCTAGGTAGCTAACCCTAAACCCTAAATCCTAATTAAACCCTACATATATAGGCCAACGACACTTAATTGCGCATCAAGCAGGCGACCAACTAATTAGCGCTGATAAATTAATTAACTTGAATTTTGACAAGTTCTCTCGAATGAAAACACATTTGATTAAGTTGCCTCATAATATATATATAATTAGTGTGCATGCGCGCATGGCATACCTTGCATATCATTCGTGCATATATTTCAATATATATTTGAACATATTATTGGGGATATATATATTTCAATCTCTCTCTCTCGATCTATATATCGTTGGTGGCCAAAAAATACACTTATATACGCATGCACTTTATGCGCAAAGGCGAGGGTTCCTCTAATAATGTGTGTGTGCACTCGATCGATGATCCCTAAACCCTAAACCCTAATCCCTAATCCCTAATTAAACCCTACACCCTAAACACCCTAAACACTAAACCCTAGACCCTAAACCCAGAACACTAATTAAACCCTAAACCCTAAACCCTAAACATTAAACCCTAAACCCTAAACCCTAACCCTAACCCTAACCCCTAGCTAACCCTAAACCCTAATTAAACCCTACATATATAGGCCAACGACACTTAATTGCGCGGGTGCCTCTAATAATGTGTGTGCGCACTCGATCGATGATCCCTAAACCTTAAACCATAAAACCCTAATCCCTAAATACCCTAAACGTCATAAACACCCTAAACACTAAACCCTAAACCCTAACCCTAAACACTAAACCCTAAACCCTAAACACTAAACCCTAAACCCTAAACCCTAAACCCTAAACACTAAACCCTAAACCCTAAACCCTAAACACTAAACCCTAAACCCTAAACACTAAACCCTAAACCCTAACCCTAACCCTAACCCTAACCCCTAGCTAACCCTAAACCCTAAACCCTAATTAAACCCTACATATATAGGCCAACGACACTTAATTGCGCGGGTGCCTCTAATAATGTGTGTGCGCACTCGATCGATGATCCCTAAACCTTAAACCATAAAACCCTAAAACCTTAATCCCTAATCCCTAAACACTCTAAACACCCTAAACACCCTAAACACTAAACCCTAAACCCTAAACACTAAACCCTAAACCCTAAACCCTAAACCCTAAACACTAAACCCTAAACCCTAAACCCTAAACACTAAACCCTAAACCCTAAACACTAAACCCTAAACCCTAGACACTAAACTCTAATTAACCCTAACCCTAACCCCTACCTAGCTAACCCTAAACCCTAAACTCTAATTAAGCCCTACATATATAGGCCAACGACACTTAATTGCGCATGAAGCAAGCGACCAACTAATTAACGCTGATAAATTAATTAACTTGAATTTTGACAAGTTCTCTCGAATGAAAACACATTTGATTAAGTTGCCTCATAATATATATATATAATTAGTGTGCATGCGCGCATGGCATACCTTGCACATATCATTCGTGCATACATTTCAATATATATTTGAACATATTCTTGGGGATATATATATTTCAATCTCTCTCTCTCTCGATCTATATATCGTTGGTGGCCAAAAAACACACTTATATACGCATGCACTTATTCGCAAAGGCGCGGGTGCCTCTAATAATGTGTGGGTGCACTCGATCGATGATCCCTAAACCTTAAACCCTAAAACCCTAATCCCTAATTAAACCCTAAACGTACACCCTAAACACCCTAAACACTAAACCCTAAATCCTAGACCCTAAATCCTAAACACTAAACCCTAAACCCTAAACACTAAACCCTAAATCCTAACCCTAACCCTAACCCCTAGCTAACTCTAAACCCTAAACCCTAAATTAAACCCTACATATATAGGCCAACGACACTTAATTGCGCGGGTGCCTCTAATAATGTGTGTGCGCACTCGATCGACGATCCCTAAACCTTAAACAATAAAACCCTAAAACCCTAATCTCCTTAATCCCTAATCCCTAAACACCCTAAACACCATAAACACTAAACCCTAAACACTAAACCCTAAACCTTGAACCCTAAACCCTAAACACTAAACCCTAAACCCTAAACCCTAAACACTAAACCCTAGACCCTAGACCCTAAACCCTGACTAACCCTAACCCCTAGGTAGCTAACCCTAAACCCTAAACCCTAATTAAACCCTACATATATAGGCCAACGACACTTAATTACGCATCAAGCAGGCGACCAACTAATTAGCGCTGATAAATTAATTAACTTGAATTTTGACAAGTTCTCTCGAGTGAAAACACATTTGATTAAGTTTCCTCATAATATATATATAATTATTGTGCATGCGCGCATGGCATACCTTGCATATAATTCGTGCATATATTTCAATATATATTTGAACATATTATTGGGGATATATATATATTTCAATCTCTCTCTCGATCTATATATCGTTGGTGGCCAAAAAATACACTTATATACGCATGCACTTTATGCGCAAAGGCGAGGGTGCCTCTAATAATGTGTGTGTGCACTCGATCGATGATCCCTAAACCTTAAACCCTAAAACCCTAATCCATAATCCATAATTAAACCCTAAACGTACACCCTAAACACCATAAACACTAAACCCTAAACCCTAGACCCTAAACCCTAAACACTAATTAAACCCTAAACCCTAAACCCTAAACACTAAACCCTAAACCCTAAACCCTAAACCCTAAACACTAAACCCTAAACCTTAAACCCTAACCCTAACCCCTAGCTAACCCTAAACCCTAATTAAACCCTACATATATAGGCAAACGACACTTAATTGCGCGGGTGCCTCTAATAATGTGTGTGCGCACTCGATCGATGATCCCTAAACCTTAAACCATAAAACCCTAAAACCCTAATCCCTAATCCCTAAAGACCCTAAACACTAAACCCTAAACCCTAAACACTAAACCCTAAACCCTAAACACTAAACCCTAAACCCTAAACACTAAACCCTAAACCCTAGACCCTAAACCCTAATTAACCCTAACCCTAACCCTAACCCCTAGGTGTAGCTAACCCTAAACCCTAAACCCTAATTAAACCCTACATATATATATATATATATATATATATATATATAGACAAAAGCTTTCGTATATAACCAAACTGCAGTGCTAGCTATCATGGCCGTTCACTCATGTGCCAAGATTCGTTCTTGAAATAGGCAATTCTTTTTCTAAATGAGGAGATTCCGATCTATAGTAGACTGATTACCTGCTATGTAGGAGACTAGGACTGGCTTACTCTGCGGCCCACGGTCTTTGCGCTCTGCAGTGCGTTTCTGATCTTGGAGTTGTTGGGCTTGTCTTCTACCGCTCGTATTGTTCTAGCTGTGCATATAGCTCGCAGCCGCGGCGTGCAGGCCCTGCTATTTCGCTCCGAACCCACCTCTCCCTCCCCCGCTACCTCCATCCCCTCGATCTGCCGCCCATCCCGGTGGCCGGCGGCGCCACGCAGTTCCCTACATCGCACGAGTTCCGGTGGTGGCCTGCCCCTTTTCTCCATCTCGAGTATCCCCAGCCTCCATCCCGAGCCTTCCTCCTCAGCCCACAGTGCCGCCCTGGCTTGCCTCATCCACCCCACGCGCGCTGCCGCTTGGGCTTCCCGGCGCCACCGTCGTCTTGGAGAAGGACAAACACCACCGCCCCTACTCCTCTCCATGGACGCGAGGGGACCTGCGCCACCTGGTCCTCCCCATCGAGGAGAGGGCGCCGCCGCCGCCACCCCTGCTCCTCCCCCTCCGGCGCGAAGCCACTGCTCCGTCCCTGCTCCTCATCTCCAGCGCGAAGCCACCGGAGGAGGCGTCTGAGGACGGTTTTTTCACAAAGTCCCGCGACCCGGCGCTCCAGATGAGAAATGGAGTCGGCAGGGAGAATGGAGCGGGGCTCGGTGGGCCGGTCGTGGTCGCTGATGCAACTCAACGCGCCACAGCGGTGGCGGCCGAGCGCTCCTTCCATGTCGCCCGGCCCGCTCCGGGCGCTCTCCATGTACCACAAGTACACCTCGTCATGACCTGCACGTGGTGGTGTAGGAGGAGGAGTAGGTGCTGGAGCTCCTCGTCTCCATCGACGTTCGCCATGATCTGAAGAACGGCTTGGCCCTCTCACCCTCCTCTCTTATCTCTATTCTGTTCCTTTTCAGTTTCTTGGACAACATTTTTTAGATCCATCGGTTCTTTTGTTCCAAGATTGTGATTCGGAGCAAATTAGATTTTCTGTTGCTAAAATGTGATGGAGTTTACTACTTAGGCTAGCTTCTACATTTTCTCTTCTATTTATCTGAAGAACGGCAAGATGTGTCAAATTGCTTTAAGAGGTGTTTAATCAGCCCCGCCAGATGAACGACGCGGTTAGCTGACATAAGAGTCGGTTTAGCTGAGGCAAGAATGGCTTAAGCAGGTGTTTGCTGCGCCGCAAGGACGCCCAGGATGATTGTGCTGTTCCTGTTTTTTGTTTGGCTTGGCTGCATTCTTACTAAGTTCCTCCAGATGTGGTGCTCATTAGGGTAAGGAATTTGGTAGTTTTAGTTCTGGTTATTCTAGGAATTTCGTGTATGGCTAACCTGTACACAAATGACTTTGCATTTGGTGTGTTGTCATGTACCAGGTTGTAAGAGTTTGGAATGGTATAAATTTATGATGTTATCTAATTTAGCCTGCACTCCACATATTGGCGACGTACAACATATACCTACCCACGGTGCGGGTTTTAAGAGCATATTTATTCACTAATATAGCAGAAAACCCTAACCCTACACCCTAAACCATATCCAAAAGCACCAAAATTCTAAATCCAAGGTACCGAATGCTCTCTTAGCGAGGTGCGACATATATCGAAACTAGGTGCTTTTTAAGCTTTGTTGTACTAATGTATCATGCGCATTAGCGAGGTACCGATAACACCATCTATGAAGGGACGGCTTAAATTGACGGTTTGTGATGTAGTTTAGACCAGGTACTGCATATACATTAACCAAGGTGCGAGATACTTTGTTTGTCGGTACCGATCTTCTTTACCATCGGGTACCGGATCAATACTAGCATTGAAATATATTCGAGGTACCGATAGCCTTATAACGAAGGTGTGGCTAACCTCGGAGCAGGTGCTTGTTGAGCGATCCAAACGCCTAATTACTAAGTACCGAATGTTATATTAGTGGGGTACGGCTCACATTGACCTTAGGTGCTTTTTTGTACGCGCCGAAATACTACGCCGTCGAGCCAGAACCACTTAGTGGGAGTTGTCCGCCCCACGCAGGAGCTCCTACAAGAGGAGAAAGTCGAGGACCCGCTGCCGTTCGGGCTTTGCACGGTGACACACACCGATGACACGGCGGGGGAGAAGCCAAGTATATCACTGCAAAAGTTAGTTAATTGTTATTAACTTTTCTAAGAGCAACCAGTAATGTACAACTAGGGTAGGCGGTTCAACATTAAAAGAATGGAATTAAGTAGAGAACATAAGTGGTGAGCAAATGGTAAGTGTACAACTTTGTTTCTTTTGTTGGGAAGGTAGTGTACAACTACAGAGTACAAATGTTAGTTAAACACATCTCTTTTAGCTGGCGCTCACAGCAGAACACTTCGTATTCGAAGGCCAATCGTATCAAGCTAGTGATTGAGAGTTGGGGCACATCTCAATAAAAATCTGATCCATTAACTGACTATGGTGGCAGGACAAGGCAAACCCGCACGTGACGGAGAGGGAATGAGGGATGGATATGTAACAATGCCCTACCGCACGAAGTTTATTGGTCGATTAGAGTACCGGCCTGTAGCGACACAACTGGAACCGGACGCGGGTTTCAAAATGCATGGATTGGTATGGACCTTTTTTTTTTTGAAACATGTATTGGTATGGACCTACTTACTCCTTACACGGTATTGGCCTGTTGGAATCGGAGCCGTCCATCGCATCCAGACAGTGAGACAAGTTTGAATCGTAAACTGCCGATGCGGGAAATCGACCGGACTGAGCGGCCTGCCGAAGTCCAGTGTTCTGACATACTCGCTGGTCATGTGTGCTGCACTTAAATTTCTCAGCTGGCATGTGGCCCAATGAATAGAGCAAGTTTGAAATCAAACTGAAATACACAGCATGAGGTAGTCCTAAATAGGTAACAAGATTCAAAATTCTGCACGCACTGGTCCCGTGTCTAAGTCAAGGAGAGAGAATATTGCTTTCTCTCACTTTCTATGGCTCACACTAGAAACTAAATAGATAAGTGAAGTACGAATCGCGAAGCACATGAGTGGTTATGATAGCAAGCGCTGGGTAAGGTTACGTACCAAAACCACGTCCTATATATATATAGGTAAAATAATAGGTGCTCCAAGGAGTCTGGGCTCCTGGATCAACAACCGTTGGATCGCTTTACAAATCTCACAAGAGATGGCAAGAGCTTTGGTATAAAATTCGGGTGCAACCCGTTATGGTGTTTCATTTCAGGCAACAATAGACCACGTTGATCTATTTCCTTGTTATTTTGATAGGAATGTTTCCATACATGACACTACATATGAAGTTTAAATAGTTTCCTAAATAAAGGAGTGTATGCCTTCCTTTTATATCTGCTCTACCTTTTCACGCATGCTGAAATAAGGGTCTGGATCAAAAAGTAGACTAACTGTGTAGACACCACGTCCGGCCGGCCGACGAACTTGCCACCACTAGACGAGCATCTGAATCTGCACTCGGATGGTCAAAAAGTGAATCATTCTTCTAGTTATATCGCATCAGGTATGTATGATTTATTTTGACAAAAAAATTTCAGAAAACCGAAACTTGCAATTTTTGTCGTGATCGGCCAGCCTTTTCTCATCTGAGATCTTTGACATATGCTTGTTACTGAATCGTTTTGGCTGGTTCCTACGGTGATTTTTACCATCTCACATTGCATCAAGATGCACATGTTCTTCTCTTCATCAATTTAGGCATGTCCACGTATTTACTTTTATCTCTTATCAAATTGATTTTTCGCGTGGTTTTTTTGTGAGTGATCTACACAGCAAACGATTTTTCGTTGGGTTCTTTTTGGAGAGGAGCTGATCACCAAAAGCATGGGGTTTTGGAAATCTCAGCTAGTTTGGGACAGCAATGGCCTAGTTTGCTTCATCCGGCGATGGCCCATGGACTCTCTTCAGTTTTGGCCTTGCACACGCGCTGGTACAGTGGTACGGGAGTGCCAGCTCGTCATACCTATCAGGCATCTATACATGAGTGGATGACAGAGATATACAAACTCAAGGCCACCCGCGGGCGTTGCTGAAAGATGTAACTACTTTTTGTGATTGGAGATCCGCATGACTTGTGTTGCAATTGATCAAATTTGTAATTTTGCCTCAAAGGGTGTTCGAACTTGTAATTGATTCTGTGAATTAGTATTACATACCCGCGTATTTGTTTTAGATACCCACACATGCAATTTAGATACCCGCACTAGAATAATAAGAACGCGGTTTTTTTCATCGGGTATTAGATACCTGCATACTCGTTTTACTTTTATGTGAGTGTTGGGTACCTAAGACAAGATGAATGTGTGATACGCCAACAGTACATGCGACAGAAGGAACTATTAATGATTCATGTTACTAACGGTTGTCTGAGTATGGTATACCTACACGCTCGTTTATTTTTTCACCGGGTACTAGATACCTGCATACTCGTAACTTGTTTTGTTTTTACACAATTGATTGATACCCTAACACTATAAATGCTTAATACACCATCCATTAATGCAGCGAAATAATAACTAACAACTCGTGGTACCTCAGAGTATTGCATACCCGCACACTTGTTTTTCTATTTCACCAGGTATTAGATATCTGCATACACTAGTAGAAAAACCCTTATAGGCGAAGCTTAGTTCTGTGGCGCACCGTTTTGAATGCGCCACAGAAACTTATTTTGTGGCGCACAAAGCACGGTGCGTCACAGAAATAGCTTAATTTTGTGGCGCACTACTAAACCGTGCGCCACAAAAACTTGGTGGGCCCCACACCCCGTCACCCCCAATCATTGGTTTTACAATTTCTATGGCGCACAAACCGTGGTGCGCCACGTAAATTACTTCTTACGTGGCGCACGGCAACGGTGCGCCACAAAAATAAGGTATTCGTGGCGCACCGTATTGTGTGCGCCACGTAAATAGGTATTCGTGGCGCATCGCGCTCGGTGCGCCACGAAATAAGGTATCTGCATGGCGCACTGCGGTCGGTGCGCCACAGAATTAGCGAACCAGATCTACAAAAGTGAGCCAACCTCCCACCTACCACACTACACAAACCATTCTTCTTCCTCCATCTAGCTCGTCCCCGCTTCTCTCTCATACCATTTTGACTCTACTTTTCACTTGCTTGGGTATTTATTGCACTTACTTTGGTTGATACTTAATTGGAGTTGAGGAGAAGGCTCTCCATACTCTCTCCTCCTCTCGAAGTCATCGATCGCGGTCTCGTCTCGGTATCGAATCTAGAAGGTGAGTAGTTGGAGGAGACATACATATGCTTGGAGGAGACATGCATATGCTTGTAGATCTTGTGTGGCCGCCGTGTGTATGGATGCTTGTTGCAGGTGAAGCGCTTGTGTGTGTGCCGGTGTGGTGCATGGATGTTTGCCGAAATGTTGATTCATTTCCATTTCGGCAAGTTTTGCACTACCCATATGTCCTACTTTGAGGAGAGGTCATGCCGAATTTTTCCGCTCCATGTAATACCTTGAGGAGAGGTACGGCCCATGCATGTGTGTGCATTTGGTGCGGTTCTAATTTCCTGTTCTATGTATACCATTTGCAGGCAAGCATGGTCCTCTCGATGAGTTCCGCTCGAATCTCTAGATACAAGATAGACGCGAAGGAGGACATGATTCGGAACAATAGGCGCCGAGATAAGATGTCCGTGTCGATCATGCAAACTCGAGCGCCTGGATCAACCCCGATTCCGGACAACGGGAGGAGCACCTGCTGAGGCGCGGTTTCATGCAAGACAACCAGGCGCGGCCGGCCCCATCAAATGGTGCGCATGAAGACCATGTCGAGCGAGATGACTATCATCATGAAGAAGACTATCATCATGCCGACGGGGACTATCATCATGAAGAAGAAGTCGGCGGAGAAGATCATCATGAAGAAGAAGATGCCGGCGGAGAACATCATCATGATGAAGAAGAAGATTCCGGCGCGACCCCGCTAATTTCGGCCTTGCGGGACTCTCATGTTCAAGATCTTCTCCTCCGGGAGACGAGCAACGATAGAGTTGCAGCTAGAGAGAGAGCCAAGCTGTCGCAAATGGAGAAAGACGGGATGACTCCGATCTTTCCCGGGTGTCGTCCGCGAGATACGCGCTTGCATGTAACGCTTGATTACTCGCGGATGAAGACGCGGAACAAGTGGACCGATTCCAGCTTCAGCAAGAACTTAAAATTCTGGCACGATCGTCTCCTGAGGGGAACACATTGCCAAGTAGTACCGAGGAGGCCAAGAAAGTCGTGTGTCCCCTTGACCTACCGCACGAAAAATACCACGCCCGCATTAATGATTGTGTGATTTATAGGTGCGAGTACAAGGACGTAACCACATGTCCGGTGTGTGGCCACGGACGGTACAAGGTTGGGAACAAGAAGGTACCTCAAAAGGTGGTATGGTACTTTCCTATCACTCCCCGTCTGCAGCGGTATTTCGTGGACCCTAAGGAAGCAAAGCTCATGCAATGGCACGCGGAAAGGCAGAAGCCCGAAGAAGATCCGGAGATGGGCTATATGCCGACACACCCTTCGGACGACTGGACAGCTGGCAAACATTGGACATCGCCTTCCCTAGGTTCGGGGCGACGCAAGGAACATCAGGCCGGGTATGAGCACCGATGGACTCAATCCGTTCGGCAACCGTAGTAGCACGCATAGCACCTGGCCTGTGTTTGTATGGCCTTACAACCTACCCCCGTGGCCGTGCACCAAGCAAAGGTACATACACCCGAGTATTCTCATTCGAGGGCCGAAACAACCAGGTGTCGACATGCATTTGTATCTCGGGCTGCTGAAAGAGGAGTTAGACACGTTGTGGAAGACGCCACCCCGTACGTGGGACGCCTACACTAGAACTTATTTCGATATGAGAGCCGCGTTGATCACGATGGTCACGGACTATCCCGGTTACGCATATGTATCCGCCTGTGCGGGCCACGGATTCAACGGCCGTGTGAAGTGCATGGATGATACCCCGCATCTACAACTACCAAGGGATCCCGGGTCCTCGAAAACCGTCTACCCAGGTGCTCGAAGGTGGCTTCGCTTGGATCACCCGGGAGAAAACGCGGTGATCCGTTCAATGGTAAAGATGAGCCCGATGGACCCCCACGCCCGAGGAGCGGCGCAGAAATCGATGATCTTCCGAAAAATTGGAAGGAGTGCCCAGCGCCGGAAAGAAGCGACCGAAGCCGAGCCGCTGCTCGGTGTATGTAAAGCGAGGTCTGTTTTCCACGACTTGGAGTACTCGGAAGGTCCTCCACACGCCCCACAGCCTCGATGTCATGCACATTACGAAGAACGTTACCGAGAGTCCGCTTGGCACTCTTTGCAACTCAGAAAAGTCCAAGGATGGACCGAAAGCAAGATACGATCTTAAACATTTTGGCATCGGGAAAGATCTTCAAGCCCCGATACCGACGATGATGATGATGATGATGATGATGATGATCGGACGGAAGGGACTCAACGTCTCCGTAAAAGGGCTAAGAAGAACGCGGTGCAGCTTCCCGCTGCTCGCTTCTACAACGAGTCCGGAGGAGCTCGAGCAGCTTTTCGAGTGCCTCCTAGGAGTGAAAGTTCCTCATGGTTACTCGGGGAATATAAGCGGATATCCGGACGTAGCGAAGAAGAGGTTCACCGGGATGAAGTCTCACGATTGCCACGTGCTAATGACGCGGATACTTCCCGTTGCGATCCGAGGCATAATGGACGAGCACGTCCGTGATACGCTGTTTGGCCTATGCAACTTTTTTGACGTTATCACCAGGAAGTCGATCGGCGTGAGGCAGCTCAAGATGCTACAGGATGAGATCGTGGTGATACTATGTGAGCTCGAGATTTACTTCCCGCCTGCATTCCGTGATATATGCGTCCATCTCCTTCTCCATGTCGTTGAAGACATCAAGCAGCTCGGCCCAACGTTCCTCCACAACATGATGCCTTTCGAAAGGCAGTAACGGTGTCATGAAAGGATACGTTCGCAATAGGGCCCGTCCGGACGCAAGCATTGCCAAGGGGTTTCTAACCTACGAGTGCATCTCCTTCGCCGGAATTATCTAAGCACCGAGGACGACGAGGATCATGTTGGTCTACCCCCCAGGACGCACCTCGGGAGGCTCGCTGGAGGCGGTCACCGCGAGGGCTACCGCTCGGTCCATGTCGGCATTGAAAATCGACGCGACGACTTTGACAGGGCTCACCGGGTCGCGCTACAACACTTAAAACCGACCGAACCTTTCGTGCAAGAGCACAAAAGCATGGTCGAGCAGAATTACATCGATATGGGCCGGCCGAGGAAGATGGGAGACGTAACCAAAAAGCACAACTCCAGCCTTCACGCGTTGGTTCAAGCAAACTCAACTGGTTGAAGCACGTAGAAATACGCCTTCTACCGAAGATGAAAAACTCATATACACCTTATCACAGGGACCCGCGCATAACGTAAGGACCTATCGGGGTACGACATCAACGGTTACAGATTCTACACCGAGGAAAAGGACAGAAATAGTGAAAATCAAAACTCAGGAGTAACTATGCTGTCATACGCCGATGACGAGACTAATGTCAAGGAAAGATTTTTTGGAAGGATCGAGGAGATATGGGAGCTCAATTACCGTGGAGAGACGGTGCCAATGTTTCATGTGAGATGGGCCAAGAAGGTCGAAAAAGAAGGCCGATATTTCACAACCATGGTTATACCCGATGCAAAATCGAAGAACGCATCCGCGAAAAATGAGCCATGGGTACTCGGTAGCCAAGTTGACCAATGCTTCTTCATCACCGATCCGTCGAGGCCTAGCCGTGTTGTCGTGAGGAGGGGCAAGAGGAGCATCATAGGAATGCAAGGAGACGCCAACGAGGAAGACTTGGACAAGAACGGTGACCCGAAGATGGAGGAGGAATTCGACAGTGCACTTCGACATGCCTACTACTAGTAAAGTAAGAAGGAAGACCTCCCTACCCTCTAAAGGTTGTCCGTTCACGCGAAGAAATCTCAAGGTGGCCGGCATAAAGTATTCAACCGCCAACAACCGAAAGGGCAAGAAGATTGCGAAGAGACGCTAGAGCTCGTTGCCAGGACGAAGAAGATCTTTTTTTGGTCTATCACATGTGTGTGAGTGTGTGTGTTAGACAAGTACATGCATGTGTGTGTGAGAGAAACAAGAACATGTTTGTATGAGACAAGTAATTTATAATTCTCTCTACTAATTACTAAATAATGTTGTGTTATTTATTGAAATGTAACTAAAATATGAAAAAAAGGAAGAAAAATTGTGTGGCAGCCAGGGTTCGAACCTGGCTACTAATGGCCTAACATTGTCCTTAACCACTAGACTAGTACTATGTATCTGTCAGGACACAGCAGTAACCCGTTTTGTTTTGCTAAGTGTCTAAATTCTGTGGCGCATGCCTCTTTAGGTGCGCCACAGAATTAAGGAATTCTGTGGCGCATGAAAGAGCCGATGCGCCACTGAACGCTTAATTCTGTGGCGCACTTAGAGGGGTGCGCCACAGAATTAAGACACTTGGTGAAATAACTTGAACCTTTCTTCCCCACTCCCCACACTAGCAGTTTCTTCCCCGACAACGAGCCAACCCTAGCGCAACCACCGCCACCGCCAAGCGCCGCCACCAAGCGCCGCTGCCGCCGAGGAGGAGGGGGAAGGGGACCGCCACGCCGCCGCCGAGCAGGACGCCCAACCCCGAGCCGCCGCCGCAGATCAAGGAGGAGGAGGACCGCCACGCCGCCGCCGAGGACGTACCCGAGAAGGAGGCTGCCGCACATCGAGGAGGAGGAGGCCGCTGCACCTCGAGGAGGAAGAGGGGAGGCTGTCAACACCCGGATTTTTAAGTCCAGGTGCCTGTTATGCCATACATCGCAATCCCAGGAATATTGTTGTTGCGAGACATAACAGTTGAATATCATAAGTCATCATTTATTACATACCATAGTCGTCTTACAAATAGAGATCACATGATCCATATTACACAAAGAGTTGATCTATTGATCAATATACACAAAGTTCATAGTTTCATAGCGGAAGCGGAAATAGAAGGGACTCTCTAGTCCACAGGCCAACGTCTGACGTCAGAAGATTTCCTAGTTGTCGTGGACATCCGGGTTGCCATCATCTTGGTAGTTCTGCTCCTCTTCATAGTCTGGCCATTTGAATAGCCAGGGACACAGCCGTGAGTACTTTAAAGTACTCGCAAACTAATACTAATGTAAGTGATAACAATTCTAGTAAGGGGTGCTAAGCTCTAGTTTATTTTGCATAAAGCCAATTTTAGTTCACAAACATTTTTGTAAACAACTCTTCCTGTGCTAACTAACTCAAATGGGAACATTAGTGTCATTCCCACAATTCCGTTGTGGTTCCAAGTCAATGTCACCTTTCAAGTTCAAATTCACAAGTCACCCTTCACCATTCATAGTTTTCAAAAAGTTCTGATGACGGAACAGTATGGCCTTTCCAACTGTCCATAACCGAGGACGCGGCTATTCGAATAGGTTTAACTCTGCAGAGGTTGTACACTTGTGCCACAACAATTGCAATAGCTCGTCGGGGGTAATCGGCTCCGATTTATCGTACGCGAGTACGCGAACTACCAATCATAACCTTTCATTTACATACCCTAGTATAGGCACCTCTCCCCATGAGCTTGGCCTCCCAGTGAAGACGGACAGTCAGCCTGGGAACTGCACAGGGCTTGGGCCGGACATTCACCTCATTTCGCATCATATCATATCGTTTCTATTGTGGTAGAGGCAGCTTTCGGCATAACCCCGATGACGCTTGTTTAGAGGGAACCCATACTAAGACACACAAACTTCCGGTTAAGCCCTACCCAGATTCAGGTATTGTGGGGGTACTTGTTAAATTGGAATGGTATCGCATCCGAACCCAACCATCGGTGTTTTTGTAAAATTCACCAAGTCATTCACCAGTCATATCCACCTTCAAAATCTTTCAATAGAATGACTCATCATTCCAAGGTTTTCAAAGTCATTTCAATTCCCCAGTTCCTAAATGGAGTAGTCACTTTCAAATTAGCACTAGCATCTATGTATGAGGGGTACTAAGTATTTTGCTTTGCTTCTAGGCTAACTTTGATACTCTCGGACTAATCCAATACTAACCAAGTGAATCATGAATCAAAAAGTACTTTGATAAAATAAAAGTAAATAACGCTTGTAAAGTAAAAGCTGGGAAATAGGATCATAAGCATAAAGTAAATGGGGTAATGTCTTGCTCATGGTGAGCTTTGCACTTTGCAAGAGTATTATCTTGCCTTGCTTGAGGGAGTCTAACTTTACTACTCTAGTAACCCACTTGTACTTGGACCAAAGTTAACTATAAAAGTTACTCATTTAGAAAACCATTAAAAACTTGTAAAGTAAACCTGGGATGGGTCCATATAAGAAAAGGTAAGAAACATGGTGCCTTGCCCTAAAGGGGCTTTGCACTTTGGTAACTTGCAAGACTATTAGCTTGCATGGGTAATAGCTTGCAATAATATCAGCTTGCAACATTATAACTTGCATTGGTATTGGCTTGCCTTGGTTGAAGTGAGGGTCCAAGTTCTCTTCTCCTTTCTCCTTGTAGAAGTCCTCCTCTTCTGGATACTCCTTGGTACTAGCGTCTAAAATACGAATACGGGGTACACAATCATCATACCCAACTTACATACTAAACTAAGCACACAAGTTTTACACAACTTAACTAGCATCCCACACTACTATTAAGTGGGTGGATGTGTTCCTCTTATTTAAGAAAAATAATTTCCTTTCATTATCTTATTAAGATTTAATTTCTCTTATGAACCATATATGACCTAGGTTGACCAAAGTCAACCTCTTCATACTCATCATTTGAGAAAATGATTTAAATGAGGTTCCATACCTCATACAATTTAATACTAACATGGTAGTGATTTAATGTCACCACATACTCAACATGAGATTATTTAGATCATGGTTCATACCTCATGTTGACTACTTGAGACCAAGATTTAAATGAGAGGAAAACCTCTCATATGATTTAACACATAGTTATAACTAGGTTAACAACTACCATTGAGGTGATTTTAACATTATCAGCAATTCATTGGCTATTCTAACATTACTTGTACTCACACCAATTATTCTATTCACACAAATACTACAATTGGGATGCATTGGTTGGGTTGCTTGAGGGAAATAATTTCCTCTCCTTACATATGTAAATGATAATTTCCATATGGTTTTTGAGAAATACTTTTCTCTTATTGAAATCTTCTCAAGATTTAATTTCTCAAACAATCATACATGAAATCATGTTGACCCAAGTCAACCATTCATCATCATCATTTGAGAAGTTGATTTAAATGAGGTAGAGTACCTCATACCATTTGATAACACTACATATGATTTAAATCTCTAAGTAATTCATATAAGTGAGTTTGGCCAGGGGTCCAAACATCACATGAATTCATTTGAGACAAGATTTAAATGAAGTATTAGACTTCATATGAATTACTTAATAGTTTTGGGACAATATCAACTAGTTAAACTAGCCATATTATCCACTACTTAAACTAGGGCATGATCATGCAAAGTGACCACACCATTTTATTGCATAAACAATTAGTGTAAGTCAATTGTGAGCTATTTGAGTTGGAATTTACTTAATATCTATTTTGGTTGATTTTTAAGAATTATTCTAAGGCAGAAAAGTCCCTGTCTTGTTATTTATGTCACATTAATTCTACACCAAATCTTGAGGTGGGACCAGTGGCATATTGTAGATATTTTTCATAGCTTTCTATCAATATAAAATTTGTTAACATTGGCCAAGCCAAACAGATTGTATTGAACTTCAAAGTGGGGTTCAGTATTGAAATTGTTTGAATTGAATTCATTGAATTTGGCTAGATGGGCTAGGCGGGAAAATAAACGGGCCCAAGGATTTGAAAATGCCGGGGGCAGAGTTGGGCCAGCCCGGCGAGTGCGTCCAACGCGCGGCGGGCCGGTCGACGGGGGGACCCACCCGTCAGTGGGCGATGCTTACCGAAACGGTACAGAGGAATGTGGGCGGTTGGATTAGATGCAGATCGTGCGGCTGAGGCTCGTCGTCTCCGTCGAGGGGAGGGCTTGCTGCCGCGGCGGAGGCAGGGGGTCGGTGGCGAGCTGGGACTCCGGCGAGGGTCAGCAGTGGCGCGAGGACGGCGTTGTCGATGGTGCTTGGAGCTCCTGGTAGCGGTGGCGGGCGCGGGGAAGCGTGGATCAACGGCGTCGAGGTACGCGCTCCGGCGGAGGTGATCTTGCGATTGGAGCTTCTCCGGCGATGGAGGGTGAAATTGAGGGGTGGAGAAGGGTCAGAGAGAGGAGGGAGGTCGATTGGTGTGAGAAATAGAGGCGGGATCGTCCTCCTTTTATAGGGGCGAGTTGGCCGTGAGGGGTGCGGCAAGTCGACAGCGACACGGCGTTGCCGGCGATGGAGAGGGTTAGGAGGGAGCAGGGCGAGGTAGGTGGCGTCCAGGCGGTGCTAGCGAGCTAGGAGATGAGGTGGGGGACGGTCTGGTTGGCGCGCGCGACGTCGGGCTCTGGCGGCACGGGCGCGGGATTCCGGCGACGATGTCGACGGCGGCAAGGCTTGCGCGGGGCACGACGCGTGTCTGGCGGGTTCAGGGTGCGGCGGCGAAGCTCAACGTGCTCCGTGGTGGTCCAGGGGTGGCGCAGAGGGATGGGGCGACGCGTGCTCTGTGGGTGTTCGTGGCGCGCGCACGACGCCCTCGGCATGGCCCTGGGCTGAGCTGGGCGCGTGTGTTTCGGCCGCTGTCGTCGTTCACCTCGACAGGGGCATGGCTAGGGAGGTCTAGGGAGGTGAGGTGGAGCCAGAGGACAAGGTGGCCAGAGGGATGGTGAAGGAGAGAAGGGGAAGAGGAACATGGCCGGCATGGGTGGGCATGGCCATGTCCATGGCCTCCTTAGGGTTTCTCCTAGGGTTGCTGTGGTGGTGTGAGGCAGAGAGGGGACAAGGGGACCAGTAGGGTGGAGATGGGGTAGGTTAGGGTTGAGGTAGATCACTATTCCAAATAGTGTCACATAGTGCCATAGATGCTATTTGCCATTTGATCCAAATTTGGTTTAATTCACATAGTTGGCCAATTGTAAATGTGTGTGTTTAGATAGGTTGTATTTGACCAGAGAAGGTGAGAGGTGGTGGTGGAGTTTTCAAATTTAAGGAAAAGCAAAAAGTGACAAAGTGAGATTGTTGATCATGATAAAAAGTTGCAACTTTGATTGAGCATAGCTAATGATCAAGAAAGAATTTGTCATGGTGATCTTTACAAAAAGGGTTCATCTTGATGTCCTCTTGGATGACATGCAAAGAGTTGAAAAAGTTTAGTTTGAAAAAAATGAGATATGAGGGCTCAAAGTAGTGACCAGATTATAATGGGCAGATTTGACCATTATTCTATGTGAGCAAGTTTTGAGTTTGAATTTGATTTGAATTGTGTTTCTTTGATTCCAAAAGTTGTAATAAGTGTGTAGTAACATTATTCAACTAATGGTGAAGATCAAAATGGTCTAGGGTCAAAATTTATAAAAATGGCATAGAGCCATATGTGAGGGTTTTGTGAATTTCTAACTTTCATTCTTTTATTTTTCTTGACCTCACTTTGACAAGGGTGAGGTTTATTTGATGTTAGATTGTGTGGGGACAAAGGTTCAAACCATTTTGAGGCAATGGGGGTGTCTAGGTCAAGATTTGCAAAATTGGCTAAATGTGTATGTGAGTGAAAATGGAATTATCTCACTATTTGATTTCTCTCCATTTGATTTGACTTGTCTTGACTCTAATGTGATTCTTATTAGTTTAGAAGCATTTTCAAACCATTGAATTCATTTCAAATGGTCTTGCTCAAAGATTTGTAAAATTGGCCATACTACAGGAGAGGTGATGTGTCAATTTTCATTATTCTTTGTAAATTGTTCATCTTGCTTTACTTGGGCATGGGTTAGGGTCAATTTAGTGTGATATTAGGTTGAGAGATGGTTTCACATCATTTGGGTAAGGTTTAAAGTCATAGGGCAAGAATTGAGTATTATGGCTATGTGCCACATATGCCTCTATGCATATGTTGCATTTGATTTTTAATTTGGCTAGGCTTGACCCAATTGATGTTGTTGAGTGTTGAAAAGATGTATAGGAGTGATCAACCATTCACTAGAAGTCTTAGGGTCAAGATCCTCAATTTCACAAATTTGATATTTTGCTCTCATATGCCTCTATGGCATTATTACTTTCTTTTCAAAATCTTTTGTTTCACTTTGGATTATGTTTGAGAAGTACTAGATAAGGTTTGTGAAGGTTTTCCAATCTTCTAAATAAAGTAGAAAGGCCTAGGGTAAAGTTTTACAAAAATAGCCATAGGCACATATGCCTCTTTCTTAAATAAGATTTTTCCTTTTTATTTTATTTCTCAAAGATTGATGACAAGAGGGATGTGGTTTAGGTTTTAATAAGTTTTGCAATGGTTCACCACCATTTAGCCAAATAGGAAAAGGTAGGGTTCAAGATTTATATATTAGAGCTATAGGCCCACATATGGCTTTTTCTTTAATTTAAGTTTCTCAAAAAAGATCCAAATGATTTTTGAAAAGGTTAGGGTTTAGGGTTTTTCTTATTTGATTTCTTTCTCTTTTAATTTCATTGGGTTTGTGATCTTCCCTTGATCACTTTAGGGTTTTAGGGTTTATCACATAAGCATAATAACACTCATCAGGGCAAAACACCAATAATAGGTAGGAGCACTAAGCATAGCACTCTATTTAAGAAAAGTTTTTGTTGGTTCTCATTTTTGGAAAAAGGAAATTAATTTTCTCTTTGTTTTGAAATTTGGGGTGTTACAAACCCTTCCCCCTTAAACAAATCTCGTCCCGAGATTTTAAGAAGAGTTAGGTTCCTAAGAGAGATTGGGTGATAGGATTTAGCAGGGAACATACTTGGCATATTCTGAGGTGCTTCTTGCGCTTCGGTGGCCGTCATGTTGTAGTAGCGACCGTTGCGGTTGTTCGGGTAGTTTGGAGCATACTTTCTTCTAGTTGCGATACGGCGCTGCTGCTGTGCAGATGCAGCGGGGTTGGCGGCGATCTTGGCAAGCTTCTGGGGGCATTCATTGGAGTAATGACCCACAGTTCGACATTCATAACAAGTGATGGTGGACTTGTCCTGCTTGTTCGCGACGGGGACAGCATTACTTCCGGTCCTTGGGGCATTGTTGATGGCTTTCATCGGGCACTTGTTCGAGTACTGACCAGTAACACCACATTCATAGCAAGTCACATTGGACTTGCCTCTGGGGGCATGGTTGGGTATTGGGATGAGTTGCTCCAGTGATGCTATCTTTACGCGGAGGCGAGCAATGAGGTAGTCCTTCTTGGCGTGTTGATGGCGAAGTGCCTTGCGCTCCATTGCAAGGATGTTGATGGTGTCAGTCATCTTGGCGTGCTCAATGTGCACCTGGTTGGCCTGGGCACGGGAGTTGTTGCGGGTAGGAGGGGCCATCTGAACAATGGGGTAGATGATAAGATAAGAGGGAAATTTCTATGGTTGGTTTGAGTTAAAGTTCAAAAGTTCAAAACTTGAAAACTTGAGTAGTGTTGAGGGGTAAAAACCAGCAACACTTTTTCATTCATACCAAACATCACACATTACAAATCTAACACACCGTTGGTTTGAAGAACCATTCATTCGCTCTACGATACAAGGGGATCCTGATACAACTCACACCTACTTAAGTGCTGGGGTGATACTACTCTTCCGGTGGATTCTTCTTCTTCACGGGTGAGGTGCTTGGCGAGAGGCGAGGGCGTTGTCCAAATCCCTGCGGGTTTTGTACTGCTTGAAGTCCTGAGGTGCTTCATAGGGGTTCATCTTTGGTTGGGGTGGGGGCATGTTCATCGGTCTTCCCATGGAGTCATGTCTTGGGTAGTAGATGAAGCGAGTGTTCTTGATCTTGTCCTCATTTTGTCCACACAGACGGGAAATTGCTTCTTGCATAGCTTTGACTAGTCCTTCCTTCCAAGTGTTTCCCGTTACCGAAAACCAGATGGTTTCCCATACCGGGGCATCAATCTTCCTTCGTAGATCAGTAGAAACGTCCCACCGAGGTGGTTCTCCTAACTGAGCTTTGAGGGGTATTCCGAAGAATTCGGGATACGGGTGTCCTAGATATTCCACTAGTTGCTTCAACTCCTTTTCGAACTTTAGGTCGCCTTCGGGACCAAGCTGATAGGACTCCCATTGGTACTTCATCTGTGAGCAATTAGGATAAGTAAGTTAAAGAAGTGATCAAGTGTGCAAAATTTTATGTAGAATTTCAAAGACAAGTAGAGCATAAACTTCTCTTTTTGAAAAAGTTATCAAGGATAAGAGTGAGAATAAATTTTCATAAATATTCACTTCATTGGTTTTTGAAACTAAGTTTTTCAGACGTCCATTCTAACTAGGGTCTCCTAAGGTCAAACAATGGCTCTGATACCAACTTGTCAACACCCGGATTTTTAAGTCCAGATGCCTGTTATGCCATACATCGCAATCCCAGGAATATTGTTGTTGCGAGACATAACAGTTGAATATCATAAGTCATCATTTATTACATACCATAGTCGTCTTACAAATAGAGATCACATGATCCATATTACACAAAGAGTTGATCTATTGATCAATATACACAAAGTTCATAGTTTCATAGCGGAAGCGGAAATAGAAGGGACTCTCTAGTCCACAGGCCAACGCTCGACGTCGGAAGATTTCCTAGTTGTCGTGGACATCCGGGTTGCCATCATCTTGGTAGTTCTGATCCTCTTCATAGTCTGGCCATTTGAATAGCCAGGGACACAGCCGTGAGTACTTTAAAGTACTCGCAAACTAATACTAATGTAAGTGATAACAATTCTAGTAAGGGGTGCTAAGCTCTAGTTTATTTTGCATAAAGCCAATTTTAGTTCACAAACATTTTTGTAAACAACTCTTCCTGTGCTAACTAACTCAAATGGGAACATTAGTGTCATTCCCACAATTCCGTTGTGGTTCCAAGTCAATGTCACCTTTCAAGTTCAAATTCACAAGTCACCCTTCACCATTCATAGTTTTCAAAAAGTTCTGATGACGGAACAGTATGGCCTTTCCAACTCGTCCATAACCGAGGACGCGGCTATTCGAATAGGTTTAACTCTGCGGAGGTTGTACACTTGTGCCACAACAATTGCAATAGCTCGTCAGGGGTAACTGCCCCGATTTATCGTACGCGAGTACGCGAACTACCAATCATAACCTTTCATTTACATACCCTAGTATAGGCACCTCTCCCCATGAGCTTGGCCTCCCGAGTGAAGACAGACGATCGGCCCTGGAACCGCACAGGGCTTGGGCCGGACATTCACCTCATTTCGCATCATATCATATCGTTTCTATTGTGGTAGAGGCAGCTTTCGGCATAACCCCGATGACGCTTGTTTAGAGGGAACCCATACTAAGACACACAAATTTCCGGTTAAGCCCTACCCAGATTCAGGTATTGTGGGGGTACTTGTTAAATTGGAATGGTATCGCATCCGAACCCAACCATCAGTGTTTTTGTAAAATTCACCAAGTCATTCACCAGTCATATCCACCTTCAAAATCTTTCAATAGAATGACTCATCATTCCAAGGTTTTCAAAGTCATTTCAATTCCCCAGTTCCTAAATGGAGTAGTCACTTTCAAATTAGCACTAGCATCTATGTATGAGGGGTACTAAGTATTTTGCTTTGCTTCTAGGCTAACTTTGATACTCTCGGACTAATCCAATACTAACCAAGTGAATCATGAATCAAAAAGTACTTTGATAAAATAAAAGTAAATAACGCTTGTAAAGTAAAACTGGGAAATAGGATCATAAGCATAAAGTAAATGGGGTAATGTCTTGCTCATGGTGAGCTTTGCACTTTGCAAGAGTATTATCTTGCCTTGCTTGAGGGAGTCTAACTTTACTACTCTAGTAACCCACTTGTACTTGGACCAAAGTTAACTATAAAAGTTACTCATTTAGAAAACCATTAAAAACTTGTAAAGTAAACCTGGGATGGGTCCATATAAGAAAAGGTAAGAAACATGGTGCCTTGCCCTAAAGGGGCTTTGCACTTTGGTAACTTGCAAGACTATTAGCTTGCATGGGTAATAGCTTGCAATAATATCGGCTTGCAACATTATAACTTGCATTGGTATTGGCTTGCCTTGGTTGAAGTGAGGGTCCAAGTTCTCTTCTCCTTTCTCCTTGTAGAAGTCCTCCTTTCTGGATACTCCTTGGTACTAGCGTCTAAAATACGAATACGGGGTACACAATCATCATACCCAACTTACATACTAAACTAAGCACACAAGTTTTACACAACTTAACTAGCATCCCACACTACTATTAAGTGGGTGGATGTGTTCCTCTTATTTAAGAAAAATAATTTCCTTTCATTATCTTATTAAGATTTAATTTCTCTTATGAACCATATATGACCTAGGTTGACCAAAGTCAACCTCTTCATACTCATCATTTGAGAAAATGATTTAAATGAGGTTCCATACCTCATACAATTTAATACTAACATGGTAGTGATTTAATGTCACCACATACTCAACATGAGATTATTTAGATCATGGTTCATACCTCATGTTGACTACTTGAGACCAAGATTTAAATGAGAGGAAAACCTCTCATATGATTTAACACATAGTTATAACTAGGTTAACAACTACCATTGAGGTGATTTTAACATTATCAGCAATTCATTGGCTATTCTAACATTACTTGTACTCACACCAATTATTCTATTCACACAAATACTACAATTGGGATGCATTGGTTGGGTTGCTTGAGGAAAATAATTTCCTCTCCTTACATATGTAAATGATAGTTTCCATATGGTTTTGAGAAATACTTTTCTCTTATTGAAATCTTCTCAAGATTTAATTTCTCAAACAATCATACATGAAATCATGTTGACCCAAGTCAACCATTCATCATCATCATTTGAGAAGTTGATTTAAATGAGGTAGAGTACCTCATACCATTTGATAACACTACATATGATTTAAATCTCTAAGTAATTCATATAAGTGAGTTTGGCCAGGGGTCCAAACATCACATGAATTCATTTGAGACAAGATTTAAATGAAGTATTAGACTTCATATGAATTACTTAATAGTTTTGGGACAATATCAACTAGTTAAACTAGCCATATTATCCACTACTTAAACTAGGGCATGATCATGCAAAGTGACCACACCATTTTATTGCATAAACAATTAGTGTAAGTCAATTGTGAGCTATTTGAGTTGGAATTTACTTAATATCTATTTTGGTTGATTTTTAAGAATTATTCTAAGGCAGAAAAGTCCCTGTCTTGTTATTTATGTCACATTAATTCTACACCAAATCTTGAGGTGGGACCAGTGGCATATTGTAGATATTTTTCATAGCTTTCTATCAATATAAAATTTGTTAACATTGGCCAAGCCAAACAGATTGTATTGAACTTCAAAGTGGGGTTCAGTATTGAAATTGTTTGAATTGAATTCATTGAATTTGGCTAGATGGGCTAGGCGGGAAAATAAACGGGCCCAAGGATTTGAAAATGCCAGGGGGCAGAGTTGGGCCAGCCCAGCAGTGCGTCCAACGCGCAGCGGGCCAGCTGACAGGGGGACCCACCCGTCAGTGGGCGATGCTTACCGAAACGGTACAGAGGAATGTGGGCGGTTGGATTAGATGCAGATCGTGCGGCTGAGGCTCGTCGTCTCCGTCGAGGGGAGGGCTTGCTGCCGCGGCGGAGGCAGGGGGTCGGTGGCGAGCTGGGACTCCGGCGAGGGTCAGCAGTGGCGCAGGACGGCGTTGTCGATGGTGCTGAAGCTCCTGGTAGCAGTGGCGAGGCGCGGGGAAGCGTGGATCAACGGCGTCGAGGTACTGGCTCCGGCGGAGGTGATCTTGCGATTGGAGCTTCTCCGGCGATGGAGGGTGAAATTGAGGGGTGGAGAAGGGTCAGAGAGAGGAGGGAGGTCGATTGGTGTGAGAAATAGAGGCGGGATCGTCCTCCTTTTATAGGGGCGAGTTGGCCGTGAGGGGTGCGGCAAGTCGACAGCGACACGGCGTTGCCGGCGATGGAGAGGGGTTAGGAGGAGCGGTGGCGAGGTAGGTGGCGTCCGAGGCGGTGCTAGCGAGCTAGGAGATGAGGTGGGGGACGGTCTGGTTGGCGCGCGCGACGTCGGGCTCTGGCGGCACGGGCGCGGGATTCCGGCGACGATGTCGACGGCGGCAAGGCTTGCGCGGGGCACGACGCGTGTCTGGCGGGTTCAGGGTGCGGCGGCGAAGCTCAACGTGCTCCGTGGTGGTCCAGGGGTGGCGCAGAGGGATGGGGCGACGCGTGCTCTGTGGGTGTTCGTGGCGCGCGCACGACGCCCTCGGCATGGCCCTGGGCTGAGCTGGGCGCGTGTGTTTCGGCCGCTGTCGTCGTTCACCTCGACAGGGGCATGGCTAGGGAGGTCTAGGGAGGTGAGGTGGAGCCAGTGGACAAGGTGGCCAGAGCTGGGGAGGAAGGAGAGAAGGGGAAGAGGAACATGGCCGGCATGGGTGGGCATGGTCATGTCCATGGCCTCCTTAGGGTTTCTCCTAGGGTTGCTGTGGTGGTGTGAGGCAGAGAGGGGACAAGGGGACCAGTAGGGTGGAGATGGGGTAGGTTAGGGTTGAGGTAGATCACTATTCCAAATAGTGTCACATAGTGCCATAGATGCTATTTGCCATTTGATCCAAATTTGGTTTAATTCACATAGTTGGCCAATTGTAAATGTGTGTGTTTAGATAGGTTGTATTTGACCAGAGAAGGTGAGAGGTGGTGGTGGAGTTTTCAAATTTAAGGAAAAGCAAAAAGTGACAAAGTGAGATTGTTGATCATGATAAAAAGTTGCAACTTTGATTGAGCATAGCTAATGATCAAGAAAGAATTTGTCATGGTGATCTTTACAAAAAGGGTTCATCTTGATGTCCTCTTGGATGACATGCAAAGAGTTGAAAAAGTTTAGTTTGAAAAAATGAGATATGAGGGCTCAAAGTAGTGACCAGATTATAATGGGCAGATTTGACCATTATTCTATGTGAGCAAGTTTTGAGTTTGAATTTGATTTGAATTGTGTTTCTTTGATTCCAAAAGTTGTAATAAGTGTGTAGTAACATTATTCAACTAATGGTGAAGATCAAAATGGTCTAGGGTCAAAATTTATAAAAATGGCATAGAGCCATATGTGAGGGTTTTGTGAATTTCTAACTTTCATTCTTTTATTTTTCTTGACCTCACTTTGACAAGGGTGAGGTTTATTTGATGTTAGATTGTGTGGGGACAAAGGTTCAAACCATTTTGAGGCAATGGGGGTGTCTAGGTCAAGATTTGCAAAATTGGCTAAATGTGTATGTGAGTGAAAATGGAATTATCTCACTATTTGATTTCTCTCCATTTGATTTGACTTGTCTTGACTCTAATGTGATTCTTATTAGTTTAGAAGCATTTTCAAACCATTGAATTCATTTCAAATGGTCTTGCTCAAAGATTTGTAAAATTGGCCATACTACGGGAGAGGTGATGTGTCAATTTTCATTATTCTTTGTAAATTGTTCATCTTGCTTTACTTGGGCATGGGTTAGGGTCAATTTAGTGTGATATTAGGTTGAGAGATGGTTTCACATCATTTGGGTAAGGTTTAAAGTCATAGGGCAAGAATTGAGTATTATGGCTATGTGCCACATATGCCTCTATGCATATGTTGCATTTGATTTTTAATTTGGCTAGGCTTGACCCAATTGATGTTGTTGAGTGTTGAAAAGATGTATAGGAGTGATCAACCATTCACTAGAAGTCTTAGGGTCAAGATCCTCAATTTCACAAATTTGATATTTTGCTCTCATATGCCTCTATGGCATTATTACTTTCTTTTCAAAATCTTTTGTTTCACTTTGGATTATGTTTGAGAAGTACTAGATAAGGTTTGTGAAGGTTTTCCAATCTTCTAAATAAAGTAGAAAGGCCTAGGGTAAAGTTTTACAAAAATAGCCATAGGCACATATGCCTCTTTCTTAAATAAGATTTTTCCTTTTTATTTTATTTCTCAAAGATTGATGACAAGAGGGATGTGGTTTAGGTTTTAATAAGTTTTGCAATGGTTCACCACCATTTAGCCAAATAGGAAAAGGTAGGGTTCAAGATTTATATATTAGAGCTATAGGCCCACATATGGCTTTTTCTTTAATTTAAGTTTCTCAAAAAAGATCCAAATGATTTTTGAAAAGGTTAGGGTTTAGGGTTTTTCTTATTTGATTTCTTTCTCTTTTAATTTCATTGGGTTTGTGATCTTCCCTTGATCACTTTAGGGTTTTAGGGTTTATCACATAAGCATAATAACACTCATCAGGGCAAAACACCAATAATAGGTAGGAGCACTAAGCATAGCACTCTATTTAAGAAAAGTTTTTGTTGGTTCTCATTTTTGGAAAAAGGAAATTAATTTTCTCTTTGTTTTGAAATTTGGGGTGTTACAGAGGCCACCGTCGTCGCTACCGTCACCATCGGTGAGCTTCCCTCTCTCCTTCCCTCCACCTTCCCCCTCCCCTCTTCCCTCCCCTCTCCCCTTCCCTCCGCCTTCCCCCCTCCCGGCTAGGGTTCCCGCTAGTTAGGGTTCATTGGAGTTCATAGTCTCTGTTTGCAAATTGAAATGCTTTAGGGTTCCTGCTAGTTAGGGCGAATTCTCATGCTCATGCTCATGCTCACTAGAGATTTTAAAATGCTACTGGTTGCAAATAAAGATTTTGAAATAAAGATTCTGCAATATTGTGGTCAAATGGAACGAAACAAGGGACAAAGCAACATGATTGATCCATCTATCAAATGCCTAATGCAAATGCAAATGAAAATGCCTAATGCTACTTGCAAATGAAGTAGGTACTGGTTGATATAGCAATAAGTAGTATTTTTTAAATGAACAACCATATTGCAATTATCAAGTGCATGATTATGCCAATACTATTTAGTGTGTTACAAGTAATTAAACCGAGTGCATGCTTGCCATAAATCGCTACTCGCTTATTGGTGCTGCTGTGGGCATGCTGATGCTCATAACAATAATGAAATGAAAAAATGCTTGCTCATGCTCATGCTTGCCATAAATTGCTACTGGTTCAAATTGCTTGTGATAGCAGCTTTTGTTTTCTTTATTCATTGCTTGCTTGTTTGATTTTTGGGTGAGCTGGATGCTGCTTTATGAGTGACTAGTAATAAGTAAATGACTTATGTTGCTCATGTTGCTCTCTGGTTAATAAAATGAAATTGCATCATGCTGCTCTCTGGTTTGAAACTAATTTTTTTGGTTGAAAATGAATGCAGTAGGAAATGCAAAATGAAATGGTAAGCAATTTATATAGTTGGTTTAGTTGGTTTAGATGAAATGCAAAATGCAGTAGCTAGCTAGGTTCATTTAGTTGATTTATGTTGGTTTAGATGAAATGGAAAATGCAGTAGCTTGGTTCATATATAGTTGCTGCTATATTAACTTTACTTCGCTTCCTTTTGGTCAAATGCATGCTACTGATCCAGGGTACATAAAAAATAGGAATGCTATTTAATTATATCTGGAATAATAGCATTTTCATTTGAAGTCACATGTTGGCAGTAGCTACTGGTTGGCTTGCTCTATAAGCTTGTATGCTTGTTTATGCTCTATAATGCTACTAGTACATGAAATGCTACTATTTGAATTCATTTATGAAATGATCATGCTCATGCTCATGCTCATTATCTTGTATATGCTTTTGTGCAGTGTTCGCTATATGCTGTACCAATGGTACTGCCCATATATCTTTGTGAAGTGCTAGCTTTAATGTACTCTGGTTTTTTAGTGCTCCAGGTTGTGTAGTGCTCCAGGTTGTGTAGTGCTCCAGATTTGTAGTGCTCCAGGTGGTAGTGCTCCAGGTGGTAGTGCTCCAGATTTGTAGTGCTCCAGGTGGTAGTCATTGTTGTTGTACTGCTCCAGCAGGTTTATGTTGGCTTTTGTTTGATGTATTGTAGATGGGCAAGTTTGTATGGTCGATATATGGTGGATATTTTTGCAGGGATTTCATTGAGTTGCCCATTTCTCCCGAAGCGTTGATTAACTTCCGTTTCGGTTGAGAAATGGGCACTCCTACGTAGAAAAATTAGCAAAAGTCATGCCGAATTTTCTGGTTGACTTTTGTACTAACTTGTTGCCTCTTTTTAATGAAGTGCAAATAAACATGTCGGGCAACACTTCTAAGCCCAGGAGCCGAACGAAGAAGCGAGAGAGGCCAACAAGGACTTACGGGAGGGCTACGAGCAGCCCCAGAAGGCCGCCGCCGAGTCGCCCGACGATGAGGAAGAGGGCCGGGACGCCGCCTCCGAGGGAGAGGGCCGGGACACCGCCTCCGAGGGAGAGGGCCGGGGGCCGCCGCCGACACCGGCGACGATGACGATACCTGGGACGACGCCGCCTAGACCGGTGAAGAGACGACCGGTGAAGAGAACGCGGCCAACCGCACGGAAGGTGATAGCGGCGGCAACCCTCAGGAGGGTAAGAAGAAGAGGACGGCGAGGAGGCCAAGGAGGGATCGGAGGCCGCAAGTGCTCGCCAACGTCACCGATCATTTCACGGTAGTCTCCGAAAGTGGCCTACCCTTGGAGCCTTCGTGGGTTGCCAAAGGGTACGGCATGCAACTAGGGTGCATCGTCCGTGAAACCGTGCCGATCCTAACTCGGGACCTCGAAGCAAGGAGAACGAGGCTATCGCCCAATCCCTCCTCCGAAGCTTCACCAACGATACACGTTCCCGGAGCCGTTAAATAAGAAGGTGGACTCTTTAGCTCTCACGAAGATGAGCACCGCCTTGAGCAGCTGGAAGAACCGGCTGAAGGGAAAGATCGAGGCCGGTGAAAGCTGGGAGAGGATAAGTAGCAAAGACCCGTCGCTCTCCTTAGAAGACTTTAATGCATTCAAGTCTTACTTACAGAGTGACGCTGTTAAAAAATGGACCGCCTGGGGAAGAAAATGCGGGATTTGAACTTAGGGACCCACCATTGCGGAAGCGGCGGTTACCGAGGAAAACAGCCCACTTGGGACAAGGAGGATGCCGAGATGGTACGTCCGGGGAAAGAAAACCCCGGCACAAAATCCAGGATGAACAGGCTAGGAACTTTGTCCGGTCCCGCTACTACTTAGACTGGAAGACGGGGGAATTTATTACGGATCACGAAGACGTGAGGGATTTCGAGAAGTACCTGGTAAGGATAGTTCTATATTATTTCGCTCATCTTATTAGGCAATGAAGCCAAATGGGCTAACCTTAAGTTCCTTTGTCTGAAGGATGAAGAGTTGACGAAGGCTGGCCCGTCGTCCCGGGGTCGACGGAACCGTGGGACACGCCTTTCAACAGGGCGATGAACAAATACAAGGAGAGGGAGCTAGACAAGCCACCGACGTCGGGTGGCCGTGTGTCCGGCTTTGGCACAAGTATGAAGCTATCCGAGTACTACGGATCGGATGCCAAGACGAGAAAGCTGGAGAGGAGGTCATCGGCTAAGGATAAATCCGAGGTTCGGGAGCTGAAGAAGAAGGTGGAGTCACTAGAGAAGCTGGTGGCCGAAAAGCCTGTGGAGAACACGGAGATGATGAACAAGTTATTGGACGAGAAGATCCGGCGGATCATCCCCCCTGGGTTGATGGAGGGGTTAGCTGCTTGGAATGCGGGAGGTCAAGTGGGGCCGATACATGTGCCCAGCATTAGCGGCAGCAACTCAAGCTTCCACGTGTCGCCGACGGTGCCGCTCCACCCGACGCCGGCGTCGGGGCTCCACCAGACGCCGCCGCAGCTCCAACCGCCGCCGCAGCTCCAACTGGTCGCATCGACGCCCCCAACCGCCGCCCTTGTATCGACAGTAGCCGAGATCGACGCCATCAAGGAGGTAAACTCATTAGTTACTCCTTCGCGTCATCTTCTTTAACTATATATGCCTTTCGTGATCTGCCATCTCACGATGCCCAACATGGCGCCCCGACTCGGGATGAACAATGTATACTTCGCAAACGGTGGAGCCCGGCGGCAAGTTGGTGGAAGTTGCTAGCGGCTATGTCATGGCTTCCCGCGTTATGCACGGCGCTACATTGGCGGAAGACGTGGCGAAGGTCAAGTTGGTAATGGTAGTGCCGGAGTACCGCTACGCCATCCCCCCTTTCAACCTCCGGGCACAGAAGAAGGCGACGTTTTGCCCCTTGGGGATTGCACCTCATGGCTTATGACATGGCCGAAGAACCAGATTCGTCGGGGGGGGGGTCTTCCGAGTGGTAAGAAAAGCACCGGCGCCACCTCCCCTATCATCCGGCCCAAGATCGCCGGCGCCGACGACACCCTTAAGGAAACGGCGGTCGCCGCCCCACTACCCTCGAAGGAACCGGCGGTCGCCGCCGCCACCCGGAAGGAACCGACGATCGCCGTCACCACCAGACGCCACAAACAGTTCTTGGGAGCGCTACCGCAACGACCGTCTACTAGACGCACGGTATGCCAAGCGGCGGCATCGCAACCGCCACCACCTAAGGTCCAGGACATGGCGCCACTTGATGGCAACGATGTAGATGATGATGATGACATCGATGCCTACATCAACACTGGCGCCTGCAGCCAAGATATGTACATGCCTCCTATGGATGAACAAGCCTTCCGCACACACGGCGATCAACTTAGTCGTCCCCCTACGGTCACGAAGCAGCGCCTGGTCTTCACGGGTCTTTCTCAAGACACTCCTCCGGAGGCTGGCAATCCAGCTCAAGTCAAGCCTCGCTACCGTTTTCAGCCCTAACACGCTGCGTAAGACGATCATCGGGGAGCCACCCAAATCAACCCCGGCAACCTCGAAGCACCACCAGCACCCGAAGCACCACCATCGGCACCACAAGCACCCGCGATAGGTCAGGTGAAGAAGGGAAGGAAGAGAGGAGCCAAGAAGGGCGCATCTTCGAGCCAGCCTGCTCCTAAGAGGATCCGGGCCGACGACATGGTACCACCTACACCGGATGGCTTGCCCCGGTGTCATGAAGCTGGTAAACCTATACCGCCTCCGGACATGGAACACCTCGCAAGTGGACAAATGCTCCCTTTGCAGCACTCTATTCATTATCAAGAGAGCGTCCTTCTTAAAGAAAAGGATCCAAATTACCCGGTGTTCTCGGTCAAGGTGCCGTCCAACCAGAACTTCGTCAATGAAGACCCCGCGGATATCTTCTTCATAGCGTTCGAGGACGTCTTCAATCTATTTCACTCGAAACGGCTCGACTATAACTTGGTCCGCCTATACGCGATCAATCTTCGGATGAAGATCAACGAGAGAGACCCCGCCACATCGCGGTAGCGGATCCCTACTACATGCGCGATAGCCAGCTCCAGGACGGCTCAAGGACACGGACGAAGGCGGTGCGGTACCTCCGAACTTCATGCTCATGCACAAAGAGAGCAACACCATTCTTCCGCCTGTCTTTCCCGAGTAAGTACACATCCGCTCACGGCCGTCGTAACTTATGCTTTCTTATATATTTCTTCCATTGCCGATCATTTCCAACATTCCATTTCAATTGCATGTGTTGAGCAGGGACAAATACTGCACACTCATCATCCTAGATCCAAAGTGGTCACTAGCCCGAGTATTTCGACTCGTCGAGTACGACGACGAAGAAAGACTACACGGGAATAAGGGGTGTTCTCGATGAGGCTATCCTTGGCTACTCCAAAAGTGGAGGCACCTTCGACAAGAATGGGCAATATATCAGGCCGGACACTAAAAAGATCGGGTTCAAGCACGTGATCAACTTCCCTTGTATCAAGCAGCCAGCTGGCAGCATTAAGGAGGCCTTCTATGTCCTCCATCACCTTAAAGGGTTTGTCGAGGATGCGAGAGATGATGTCTCTGCCACCTAGTAAGCGAGACCCCATTAAAATGTCGGGGAAATCAGTGATGATGATCTTAGAGAAGACTTCCATCGCATCCAAGTAAAGCTCACGGAAATTATCTTACAAGATGTATCCAACGGATCGGGGCTCTTACACGCAGCCAGAGCGTTGCCTAAGAGGGATATCGAAGAACGCCTACATAAGCAGGGTGATGGAAGGACGTGGACGACGAAGGACTTGTACAAGCCGTTCCCGGAGCCGCTCAAGAAGACGTCTCGTTGACCGAGGCCGGTGTGCCTAGCATTACTTTGAATCGATAGACAATTTGTACCGTGTTGTAAACTAAACTTGCTTAATTTGCTCGAAACGGTGGTCGTCGTTGTTGGACTTCAATTACTATTGTAGTCGTTATCGTTGAACCATATTACTTATGTGATACCGATGCTATATTTCTTTTAGGTTTATTATTATTTCCTTGCTTTAATTCTTGTGAATATGTATGCATGTGAACCCTCTAACTCTTTCCATTGCGTTATATACTAATATGCCTTGTGTCCATAGAGATGACGTACTACGTCGTGTTCGAGGGCGGGTTCCAGGAGTGTACGAGGAGTGGGAGGAGTGCAAGAAACAGGTGCACAAGTTCAGCGGCAACTGCTACAAAGGGTACCCGACTAGACACGAGGCGGTTGCCAAGTGGAGGGCGCACCAAGCGAACAAGAACAAGATGAAGACCTTCCTTGTGCTCTCGCTCTTGCTCACCATCGTCGCGGCGGTACTCTATTTCATCCTAGTGTAGGCGGCGGCCGGTGTCACTTCGTTTGTATCTAGAGATGATGAGAACTTTCTTAATTTGCATGGATTATGAGTTGTATGGAGCTATATGTATAACTCGATCCGGCTCTAAGTAATGTGATGATGATGTGATGATTATATATGTCCATATTATATCTGTCTATATTATATCAGTATATAACCTGTATACGGTGTATAAAACCGAGTATAAAACCTGTATAATACACCAGGGAGCACAAAATCGAGTATACCTGTAGATAGTTCCGTGGCGCACCAAAAATTAATTCTGTGGCGCACCTGTTTCTGTGGAGCAGCTACATCACATGCGCCACAGAACTACTTATTTCTGTGGCGCACTTGGTCCGGTGCGCCACAGAAACCTTATTTCCGTGGCGCACGACCAGGTGCGCCACAGAAAGTTTATTTTTGTGGTGACATTTCTGTGGCGCACCACCCGTGCGCCACAGAATCAAATTTTCGTGCGCCACTGATGAGGCTTTTCCTACTAGTGATACTTGTTTTTCTTTTTCACCGGGTATTCGATTACCCACACAATGGTTTTGCTTTTTTACGAAGTGTTGGATACCCTAAGACAAGATGAATGCCTATTGTGCCACACATACATGATAATGACTAGCGACTTGTGGTATTAAAGGTAGTCTAAGTACGACATACCTGCATACCTGTTTTTTTCACCGGGTACTAGATACCTGTATACTCGTTTATTTTTTCACCGGGTACTAGATACCTGCATACTCGTAACTTGTTTTGCTTTTACGCGATTGTTTGATACCCTAACACTATAAATGCTTAATACACCATCCATTAATGCAGCGAAAATAATAACTAACAACTCGTGTACCTCAGAGTATTGCATACCCGCGCACTTGTTTTTCTATTTCACCAGGTATTAGATATCTGCATACTTGTTTTTCTTTTCACCGGGTATTCGATACCCACATAATGGTTTTGCTTTTTTACGAAGTGTTGGATACCCTAAGACAAGATGAATGCCTATTGTGCCACCCATACATGATAATGACTAGCGACTTGTGGTATTAAAGGTAGTCTAAGTATGACATACATGCATACCTATTTATTTACCGGGTATTAGATACCCACACAATATTTTAGCATTTAACCAACTGTCGGTTACCTAAGACAAGCCAAATGAGTAATATGTCACCTTACATGCAACACAAATAATTAATGGCTCGTGGTGCTTATGGTTGTCTATACATATCATATTGACATATTTTGTGTATAAATACCCACACACCGTTTAGGTATATACTCAAACAACAACCTATTGCATTTTTGTATTTTATGGTTAAATGCCAAGTCATGTTTATGACCCCCCCCCCCCCCCCCCCCCCCGTTTATCCGTAGGTATCAGGTGAGCACCAAGCTGATACACGTCGAAACCCATGGGTGCAACACTATGATCATTTAAAACTATAAATAATAAGGATGGGTTGTTTCTTTTTCTAGCATGGCTTATTTAATCCATTATCCGAATTGCCTATATTCTCCTCTATATACTTGTCACATAGATGGACAGAAGGTATGATATCCAAGGTATATAATACTCATTCAAGATTAAAAATGTATGATAGCCTGGGATGCAAAGGTGCCCGACGAACCGCACACCCTGCCTCAGATCCCGATCCCCCTCCCCTCGACCACCTCCTCCCACTTCAGATATGCGAGCAAGCCATCGGCGGTGGTAGTTGACACCAAGCAAGCGTGTACCATTTCCTACATTGCCTCCGGCAACCTGACAAAACTCCCCAAACAAGCACCTCCTTCGCCTAGCCATGCGTGAAGGCAAGCCAACAGTTGGTAGCCGGCGCGATGGAGCTCGTGGCTTTCATTGTCACCGCCTCGGGAAACACTGGCCTAAATAACCACGATGTGTCGCCCTCGTACTATAATGACGCAATTCAAGTTCATCACACCTAGTTTTACCTAGGTATTTCATACCCGCAGACTTGACGCAAGGTCTAAACCTACAGCCACTGATCATTTAAAAATTAGAAAAAACGAGGTAGAGTCTTTTGAAATTTGGGTCTGCATATCACTAACTAATATTACATACCTAAGATGATAAATTATTGTGAGTATATTTCAATAAATTAAAATTTAAACTATCCTTGTATTTGTGGGTATGTCATACCCGCATATTATATCCAAATGTTTGTTTTATGAAATTCGTGAGTATGTACCACGTAATCTTAATGAAACATTCATAGAAACATATTCAACTTGGATATAAATAATCAATACCCACATTATACATATCCAAGTTAGATATACTCAAGTTATTTATAGCCAAGGTATATATACATACCCAAGTTTTATATGCACAATACTTTTACATACCTAAGGTATACACATAATTTTCAAGGTATGTCATGTAACAAAGGATTTGCAGGTATGATACTCCTAAGAGTATATCTAAAAAAATCTGGTATGTATACACCTTGGATATGTTTGGAAACGTATACATACCTAGGATATTTACGGTAGACCTAAGTATTTTTTGACCGTGAAATTTAATTTCTAGGTATGTATATACCCAAGAAATTTCAAGGTATGTCATATAAAAAATAAATTACATGTATGAAACTCCAAAAAAATATTGCATACCCACGTGGAACCCTCCTATTTATCATTTAAAAATAATTGTTACATTTTAGGAAAAAGCATCTCGGCTCACTACATACCTCAATTGCAAGTATTCCACAAGGCAACAATTATGGGGCCTTAAATTTCTAGCATGTACATCCTGCATGCATGGCGATGGAAAAATCTTCCATAGATAAAACGGCTGGCAGTTTCCATATATACATTAATTAGCAGTCCACACATTGTTTCCTAATCAATAGATTCTAAACGGGTAGACCCATTAGCTTTTAGTACCACTAGAGCAACACGTATCTAAATGCAATCTGGTGGTGGAGAGGTATGGAGCATGGGCACCATGGTGCCCCATTTATATTTATATATATATATATATATATGAGAGTGGATTTTGTACACCCACGCATGGGTGTGGGTGTTTCCGTCACCGCTCATTGTGCTTTGAGATTCGGATAAAAAGAGGAGAGAGAAAGGAATCTTTCCATATACCATGGTGGGTACGAATCTCAAGGAATAAATGGACGGTGATGGAAACACCCACACCCATGCGTGGGTGTACAAAAGTATTTCCGATATATATATATATATATATATATATATATATATATATATATATATATATATATATATATATATATATATGGTAGGCCATGCATGCATGCACACTAATTATATATATATATATTGTGAGGCAACTTAATCAAAGTGTATGTTTTCATTCGAGAACTTGTCAATATATTCAAGTTAATTAATTTATCAGCGCTACTTATATAATTAATTAATGAATGAATCTCAGGGATGTTCGATCATACATGATCGATATAGGCCATATATATTAATTGGGGTTTGATGCGTGTAGTTGACACGTTCGTTGGGAACCCCAAGAGGAAGGTGTGATGCGCACAGTAGCAAGTTTCCCTCAGTAAGAAACCAAGATTTAATCGAACCAGTAGGAGCCAAGAAGCACGTCGAAGGTTGATGGCGGCGGGATGTAGTGCGGCGAACACCAGGGATTCCGGCGCCAACGTGGAACCTGCACAACACAACCAAAGTACTTTGCCCCAACGAAACGAGTGAGGTTGTCAATCTCACCGGCTTGCTCGTAACAATGGATTAGATGTATAGTGTGGATGATGATTGTTTGCAGAAAACAAGTAGAACAAATATTGCAGTAGATTGTATTCAATGTAAAAGAATGGACCGGGGTCCACAGTTCACTAGAGGTGTCTCTCCCATAAGATAAATAGCATGTTGGGTGAACAAATTACGATCGGGCAATTGACAAATAGAGAGGGCATGACCATGCACATACATGATATGATGAGTATAGTGAGATTTAATTGGGCATTACGACAAAGTACATAGACCGCTATCCAGCATGCATCTATGCCTAAAAAGTCCACCTTCGAGGTTATCATCCGAACCCCTTCCAGTATTAAGTTGCAAACAACAGACAATTGCATTAAGTATGGTGCGTAATGTAATCAATAACTACATCCTCGGACATAGCATCAATGTTTTATCCCTAGTGGCAATAGCACATCCACAACCTTAGAACTTTCTGATCACTCGTCCTGCATTTAATGGAGGCATGAACCCACTATCGAGCATAAATACTCCCTCTTGGAGTTAAGAGTAAAAAACTTGGCCGGAGCCTCTACTAATAACGGAGAGCATGCAAGATCATAAACAACACATAGGTAATAGATTGATAATCAACATAACATAATATTCTCTATCCATCGGATCCCGACAAACACAACATATAGCATTACAGATAGATGATCTTGATCATGTTAGGCAGCTCACAATGGGGTACCTCCATGCCGCCTGTACAGAGGTCTAAGGAGAAAGCTCGCATTTGGATTTCTCGCTTTTGATTATTCTCAACTTAGACATCCATACCGGGACAACATAGACAACAGATAATGGACTCCTCTTTAATGCATAAGCAATTAGCAAAAATTAATGTTCTCATATGAGATTGAGGATATATGTCCAAAACTGAAACTTCCACCATGATTCATGGCTTTAGTTAGCGGCCCAATATTCTTCTCTAACATTATGCATGCTCTAACCATTAAATGAGTGGTAAATCTCCCTTACTTCAGACAAGACGGAAATGCATAGCAACTCACATGATATTCAACAAAGAGTAGTTGATGGCGTCCCCAGGAACATGGTTATCGCACAACAAACAACTTAATAAGAGATAAAGTGCATAAGTACATATTCAATACCACAATAGTTTTTAAGATATTTGTCCCATGAGCTATATATTGCAAAGGTAAAGAATGGAAATTTTAAAGGTAGAACTCAAGCAATTTACTTTGGAATGGCGGAGAAATACCATGTAGTAGGTAGGTATGGTGGACACAAGTGGCATAGTGGTTGGCTCAAGGATTTTGGATGCATGAGAAGTATTCCCTCTCGATACAAGGTTTAGGCTAGCAAGGTTATTTGAAACAAACACAAGGATGAACCGGTGCAGCAAAACTCACATAAAAGACATATTGTAAACATTATAAGACTCTACACCGTCTTCCTTGTTGTTCAAAACTCAATACTAGAAATTATCTAGACTTTAGAGAGACCAATTATGCAAACCAAATTTTAGCAAGCTCTATGTATTTCTTCATTAATAGGTGCAAAGTATATGATGCAAGAGCTTAAACATGAGCACAACAATTGCCAAGTATCAAATTATTCAAGACATTTTAGAATTACTACATGTAGCATTTCCCGATTCCAACCATATAACAATTTAACGAAGAAGATTCAACCTTCGCCATGAATACTATGAGTAAAGCCTAAGGACATATTTGTCCATATGCAATAGCGGAGCGTGTCTCTCTCCCACACAATGAATGCTAGGATCCATTTTATTCAAAAAAAACAAAAACAAAAACAAACCGACGCTCCAAGCAAAGCACATAAGATGTGATGGAATAAAAATATAGTTTCGGGGAGGAACCCGATAATGTTGTCGATGAAGAAGGGGATGCCTTGGGAATCCCCAAGCTTAGACGCTTGAGTCTTCTTAAAATATGCGAGGGTGAACCACCGGGGCATCCCCAAGCTTAGAGCTTTCACTCTCCTTGATCATATTGTATCATCTCCCTCTCTTGATCCTTGAAAACTTCCTCCACACCAAACTCAAAACAACTCATTAGAGGGTTAGTGCACAATTAAAACTTACATGTTCAGAGGTGACATAATCATTCTTAACACTTCTGGACATTGCACAAAGCTACTGGACATTAATGGAACAAAGAAATTCATCCAACATAGCAAAAGAGGCAATGCGAAATAAAAGGCAGAATCTGTCAAAACAGAACAGTTCGTAAAGACGAATTTTATTGAGGCACCGAGACTTGCTCAGATGAAAATTCTCAAATTGAATGAAAGTTGCGTACATATCCGAGGATCACTCACGTAAATTGGCATAATTTTCTGAGTTACCTACAGGGAATTAGGTCCAGATTCGTGACAGCAAAGAAATCATGTTTCGCGCAAGTAATCCTAATCTAGTATGAACCTTACTATCAACGACTTTACTTGGCACAACAATGCACAAAACTAAGATAAGGAGAGGTTGCTACAGTAGTAACAACTTCCAAGACTCAAATATAAGATAAAATTACTGTAGTAAAAACATGGGTTGTCTCCCATAAGCGCTTTTCTTTAACGCCTTTCAGCTAGGCGCGAAAGTGTATATCAAGTAACATCAAGAGATGAAGTATCAACATTACCTTGGGCTTTACCCTTACCTTTCTTGTTATTTTTCTTACTCTTTGATTTAGGGAATATATGTTTACCCCCGGGTGTAGAGGTGAATTTTAGGGTGCCTTCTCCCATATCTATGACTGCTTCCAATAGTTTCAGCAGGGATCTTCCGAGTGTGATTTGTTCTGTTCCTGCACATTCAATAACAAGATAATCAATGGATATTGTTCTCCCAAGAACAGTTGTATGCACACCCGCAGCTATTCCTTTAGGAATTATAACAGAGTTATCAATAAGAGTTATTCCTTCTCCCCTTCAACGAATCCCCAAAGTTTCAAAGATTCATGAATACTCTTAGGCATTAGGCAAAATTCAGACATAATATCACAATTGGCATGAAGAGTTTGGTCACCGATAACAATTTTAATAGTAGGATCCCATAATGAAGGTTCAGAGTTCACTAAAACTTGATCAAGACGGTTACGAACATATCTATAATTTTCATTCAAGCGAGATGCACTTGTCTCAAGAGTGTTTAATCTATTATAAATGCTAATAAGGGCTGAATCAAAGTTATTAGCTGAATCATGTGATGCAACCAACTTCTTTATGGAATTAAAAGCTTGATCCCCATTGCAATGAAGGAAATCTCCTCCCACTACAGCATCCAAGGCATATCTATAGTGAATCATAAGACCAAAATAAAAATTACTAAGGAGCAAACTTAGAGTCATTTGAGGTTCAGCTTTACGATAAAAGTAAAAATTCTGGACCAAGCATCTTTAAAACTCTCCTCATCCCCTTGTTTAAAAGTGAAGACTAATTCCTCAGGTGAAGAAGTAACGAGTGCGTAACTAGACATGGTAACAAAAGTAAAATGCAAGTAACTAATTTTTTGTGTTTTTGATATAGAGAACAAGACAGTAAATAAAGTAAAACTAGCAACTAATTTTTTTGTGTTTTGATATAATGCAGCAAATAAGAAAGTAAATAAAATAAAGCAAGACAAAAACAAAGTAAAGAGATTGGATTGTGGAGACTCCCCTTGCAGCGTGTCTTGATCTCCCCGGCAACGGCGCCAGAAATTTGCTTGATGCGTGTAGTTGACACGTTCGTTGGGAACCCTAAGAGAAAGGTGTGATGCGCACAGTAGCAAGTTTCCCTCAGTAAGAAACCAAGGTTTAATCGAACCAGTAGGAGCCAAGAAGCACGTCGAAGGTTGATGGCAGCGGGATGTAGTGCGGCGCAACACCAGGGATTCCAGTGCCAACGTGGAACCTGCAGAACACAACCAAAGTACTTTGCCCCAACGAAACAGTGAGGTTGTCAATCTCACCGGCTTGCTGTAACAAATGATTAGATGTATAGTGTGGATGATGATTGTTTGCGAGAAAACAAGTAGAACAAGTATTGCAGTAGATTGTATTCAATGTAAAAGAATGGACCGGGGTCCACAGTTCACTAGAGGTGTCTCTCCCATAAGATAAATAGCATGTTGGGTGAACAAATTACAGTCGGGCAATTGACAAATAGAGAGGGCATGACCATGCATATACATGATATGATGAGTATAGTGAGATTTAATTGGGCATTACGACAAAGTACATAGACCGCTATCCAAGCATGCATCTATGCCTAAAAAGTCCACCTTCAGAGTTATCATCCGAACCCCTTCCAGTATTAAGTTGCAAACAACAGACAATTGCATTAAGTATGGTGCGTAATGTAATCAATAACTACATCCTCGGACATAGCATCAATGTTTTATCCCTAGTGGCAATAGCACATCCACAACCTTAGAACTTTCTGTCACTGTCCCAGATTTAATGGAGGCATGAACCCACTATCGAGCATAAATACTCCCTCTTGGAGTTAAGAGTAAAAAACTTGGCCAGAGCCTCTACTAATAACGGAGAGCATGCAAGATCATAAACAACACATAGGTAATAGATTGATAATAAACATAACATAATATTCTCTATCCATCGGATCCCGACAAACACAACATATAGCATTACGGATAGATGATCTTGATCATGTTAGGCAGCTCACAAGATCCGACAATGAAGCACATAAGGAGAAGACGACCATCTAGCTACCGCTATGGACCCATAGTCCAGGGGTGAACTACTCACTCATCACTCCGGAGGCGATCATGGCGGTGAAGAGTCCTCCGGGAGATGATTCCCCTCTCCGGCGGGGTGCCGGAGAAGATCTCCCGAATCCCCCGAGATGGGATTGGCGGCGGCGGCGTCTCATTAAGGTTTTCCGTATCGTGGCTCTCGTGCATCGGGGGTTTCGCGACGAAGACTATATGTAGGCGGAAGGGCAGGTCAGGGGGCCACATGAGGGCCCCACACAACAGGCCGGCGCGGCCAAAGCTTGGGCCGCGCCGCCCTAGTGTGGCGCCACCTCGTGGCCCCACTTCGTAAGTCCTCCGGTCTTCTGGAAGCTTCGTGGAAAAATAGGCCCCTGGGCGTTGATTTCGTCCAATTCCGAGAATATTTCCTTACTAGGATTTCGAAACCAAAAACAGCGAGAAAATAGCAACCGGCTCTTCGGCATCTCGTTAATAGGTTAGTGCCGGAAAATGCATAAATATGACATAAAGTATGCATAAAACATGTAGATATCATCAATAATGTGGCATGGAACATAAGAAATTATCGATACGTCGGAGACGTATCAGGGTTAATCTAGGGTTTGCTAGCTAGCTATATATATATATATAGCAGGTTTTTATTAGATCGGGTTATAGCTAGTATAGTTTGGGGTTATGTGTTTAATTAAGTAGCCAGGTTTGATTAGCTAGGACGGGTTAGTTATATATATATGGTTTGGTTAGGGTTAATGTCACACTTAATTTAGAGGACCGCGAGGCCCCCTGGCCTGCGTGATGTGCAATTAAGTGTCGTTTGGGGCCTATATATATATAGCTAGAGCTAGGGTTTAGGGTTTATAGGGTTTAGGGTTTAGGGATTAGGGTTCGGGTTTAGGGTTTAGGGTTGTTAGGGATTAGGGTTAGCTAGGGGTTATGGTTTAGGGTTTAGGGTTTAGTGTTTATGGTCTAGGGGTTATGTGTATTAAGTATGGGTTAGGGTTAGGGTTTAGGGTCTAGGGTGTTTTGGGTGTTTAGGGTTTAGGATTAGGGTTTTAGGGTTTTAGGGTTTAAGGTTTAGGGATCATCGATCGAGTGCGCACACACATTATATATTAGAGGCACCCGCGCCTTTTGCGCATAAAGTGCATGCGTATGTGTGTGTTTTTGGCCACAAACGATATATAGATCGAGAGAGAGAGAGATTGAAATCCCCAAGAATATGTTCAAATATATATTAAAATATATATATGCATGAATGCATGGTAGGCCATGCATGCACACTAATTATATATATACCCATCATGCGGTCACCATGCACGCTAACGGGTTAACCCGAAAGTAAAAAACCCGATCAGCCTGCAGAATCTAGATACCCATCATGCGGTCACCATGCATGGTGCCCAGGCTCCTTGGTGCCCCATTTGAACTTCCAGGTAAAGTAATTGGGGCACCATGGTGTCCAGGCTCCCAGATCGCTAGCCGTTGGATTGATTTCTAGAAGATGAGAGGAATCCGTGTATATCTTGTGATGCAACCCGTTAGTGAAGGAGCAAACCCGTTTTCTCAGCTCCAACGATAAGTCTAAGATATTTCCATTTTTGATTTGCGTGCATGCACCGGCCGTGATTGGAAAGATCAATATAGCAATCTCTTGCCAAAGAAAATGCATGCCTATTTTGGTATTTTCAATCAGCCCTGATTTACGTGTCCATAATTGCTTTTTTTTTGGAATTTTTTTGTGAACACATACCTCCCACGTATTTATAAGATCCCAATCAGTGCAGAAATTCACACCAAAGGTTGCAAATCATTGTCTAGCCTTAGACGAGTAAACACCGGTTTGGACCCTGCTTGGTCGAGGTATGTCATGGTGCCGTGATTGTATGTTCATGATTTTTTGTATGCCTGCATCAGTCATGGCTGCCAGGCAGATCTCAGATATTGACATTTTCCGTGGCTAAAATTTTCGGCGCACAGATGCCTATGTAGCCGTGGCTGCCGTGCATATCATCTCGTTCATCTTCACTCTAAAATCCATGAACATTTATCAAATTTTTGTTAATTGTAGGTATCTTGGTGCCCAGTGCTACAAAAGTGTGCTAGTGCTAGAAGAAAACATGCATCTTTGACTGGCCGCCGTAATATGGCTATCCGCGGACACCACGATGATGATGGCTTCATGGACCTCCGCCCGGTAAACAATTCCTATTAAATTTATCCTCCCAATTTCTAGGTAAACCATCCCCAATCGGAGCGCAAACTATTTTTTCACATACTTTTTAAAAAATCGTTTTAATAGAAATATCAAGTATATACAAATTTGGATGGTTGAAAGTGGAATCTACAATTTAGTGCTGATAGGGACTGTAATGGCACTGCGTGTACACGGAAGCTGAAATATCTGAATACTCATATGTTCATGTTGTTTATTTATTTATCTTTCTCAACACAGGATTGCATGGATGAGATTAAAACCGAAATTCTGATGGATATTCTTCCACTCAAAGGGAATGTTGCGTCATTGCTGTCGTTTCTTCAAGAATTGATGATATAGTACACATTTAGAGACCCAAGAGGCAACACATGTGGACAGAGTTAGTCCGAAGATGACACATCGGCTACAAAATGTCAAAACACGTGTTGTCATTCCTGAGAATAAGAAATCGTTTCAATAAGTACAATTTTGTTTACTTCAAACGATGGCTTAGTTATACTTTCTAATAGTCTTTTTCTGTAATAAATACAATATGTCTGCTTCTGAAAATACTAGGGTACCGATAACGGTTTTAAGATGTTTTCTTCTTTGCTATCAGGTATCATATATGAACATCTACTTACAATATGCCCATGGGCACATACCCTTACTAACCACCAGAATGCTCACAATTCTTGAAAAGTATCTTTCTAGCTCGCACTGCTATCTTTTTTGCGGAAACATGGTACAACATAACTAAAACTTCACCAGATACCTCGAGTATGTAAAGAATTTGAGTATACAATCGAGTATAACATTATATGTGCCTCGAGTGTAACATGTTCTAGGTCTCCCATGATGCTCACAGTAAGATGTACTCTCCCCTTTCCCAACAACTCATACTAGGTATCGGTATTTCCAACATACCCTGATACCCAAGTTACCTAAAAGACCTCTCATAATCTTTGATAACCCTGAATTCCTCACAACCCTCATAATAAGAGGTTTTATTCCCCTTCCCCAATAATTTATACTGGGTATAGGTGTTTCCCCAAACATATCATGTTACCCCGAGGTATCGTCATGATCTCTTATACTCCTTGTATAATACCTCGATACATCACACCCCACGATATCAACGTGAACTCTCATACTCCTTAGTCAAATAACTTGATCCCTCGATACCTAAAAGACAAAACATCGATTTCTAGATACCCCGGAAAACAGCTCGATCCCTCGACACCTATAAGAGCTCTCATGCTTCTTAAACAACGGGGTCGACCCCTTGATACCTACAAGACAATACATCGATACCTTCATACATTAATACCTACATACCTCTTTCAAACAGCTTGACCCCTCAATACCCGTAAGACAATACATCGATACCTAGATAGCTAGGACGATAGCTTGATAACTATATACCTAGTTCAATAGCTCGATAACTACAAGAAAACACATCGATGCCACTCAATACCTACACGACAACACATCGATACCCTGACGCATCGATACCTTGATGCATTGATACATACATACATACCTCTTTCAAACAGCTCGACCCCTCAATACCTACAAGACAATACATCGATACCTAAATACCTAGGACAATGCATCGATACCTACATACCTCTTCAAATAGCTCGACACCTCAATACCTACAAGGCAGTGCATCGATACCTACATACCTCTTTCAAACGGCTCAACCATAAATACGTACAAGACAATCCATCGATACCTACATACCTAGGACAATCCATCGATACCTAAATACCAAGGACAACAAATCGATACCTACAAGAAATCGACCCGTCAATACCTATAAGAAAATGCATCGATACCTACATACCTAGATAACAATACATCGATACCTAGATACCTAGGACAATACATCGATACCTAGATACCTAGGACAATAGCTCGATAACTCGATACTGGTACCTCAAGTATGATACGACCCGAGCTCCTCACGGTGCTCAAAATGTAGGTATTGGTATTTTCAACATACCTCACACCCCATGATATCAACATGAGCTCTCATACTCCTTAGTCAAATAACTCGACCCCTCGATACCTACAAAACATCGATACGTTGACACATCCATAACTCGATATCTGTAAGACAATATATCGATACCTATATACCTAGGACAACAACTCGATACCTATAAGAGCTCACATATACTCCTCGTACAAATAGCTCGACCCCTTGATACCTACAAGACAATACATCGATACCTCGATACCTCAGACACCAGCTCAATCCCTCCATACCTACACAAGCTCTCATACTACTCGGACGAGTAGATCGATACCTCAATACCAATACCCCGAGATATTATCATACACCCTGATACGTCCCAAACATATCTATAATTTCTTATGTTCCACGCTACTTTTATGATGATACTCACATGTTTTATACACATTATATGTCATTATTATGCATTTTTCGGCACTAACCTATTGACGAGATGCCGAAGAGCCGATTGTCTGTTTTCGATGTTTTTGGTTTCGGAAATCCTAGTAAGGAAATATTCTCGGAATTGGACGAAATCAACGCCCAGGGGCCTATTTTTCCACGAAGCTTCCAGAAGTCCGAAGGAGAGACGAAGTGGGGCCACGAGGTGGCCAGACACCAGGGCGGCGCGGCCTGGGCCTTGGCCGCGCCGGCCTGTTGTGTGGGGCCCTCGTGTGGCCCCCTGACCTACCCTTCCGCCTACATATAGTCTTCGTCGTGAAACCCCCAGTACCGAGAGCCACGATACGGAAAACCTTCCAGAGACGTCTCGCCGCCGCCAATCCCATCTCGGGGGATTCAGGAGATCGCCTCCGGCACCCTGCCGGAGAGGGGAATCATCTCCCGGAGGTCTCTTCATCACCATGATCACCTCCGGATCGATGTGTGAGTAGTCCACCCCTGGACTATGGGTCCATAGCAGTAGCTAGATGGTTGTCTTCTCCTCATTGTGCTATCATGTTAGATCTTGTGAGCTGCCTATCATGATCAAGATCATCTATTTGTAATCCTTCATGTTGTGTTTGTTGGGATCCGATGAATATTGAATACTATGTCAAGTTGATTATCAATCTATCATATATGTTATTTATGTTCTTGCATGCTCTCCGTTGCTAGTAGAGGCTCTGGCCAAGTTGATACTTGTGACTCCAAGAGGGAGTATTTATGCTCGATAGTGGGTTCATGCCTCCAATAAATCTGGGACAAAGTGATGAGAAAGTTCTAAGGTTGTGGATGTGCTTGTTGCTACTAGGGATAAAACATCGATGCTTTGTCTAAGGATATTTGTGTTGATTACATTACGCACCATACTTAATGCAATTGTCTGTTGTTTACAACTTAATACTGGAGGGGGTTCGGATGATACCTGAAGGTGGACTTTTTAGGCATAGATGCATGCTGGATAGCGGTCTATGTACTTTGTCATAAAGCCCTGATTAAATCTCATAGTACTCATCATGATATATGTATGTGCATTGTTATGCCTTCTTTATTTGTCAATTGCCCAACTGTAATTTGTTCACCCAACATCTGCTATCTTAAGGGAGAGACACCACTAGTGAACTGTGGACCCCGGTCCTATTCTTTACATCTGAAATACAAACTGCTGCAATTGTTCTTTACTCGTTCTTCGCAAACAAACATCATCATCCACACTATACATCTAATCCTTTGTTTACGAGCAAGCCGGTGAGATTGACAACCTCACTGTTACGTTGGGGCAAAGTTCTGTGATTGTGTTGTGCAGGTTCCACGTTGGCGCCGGAATCCCTGGTGTTGCGCCGCACTACACTCCGCCACCATCAACCTTCAACGTGCTTCTTGGCTCCTACTGGTTCGATAAACATTGGTTTCTTACTGAGGGAAGCTTGCTGCTGTACGCATCACACCTTCCACTTGGGGTTCCCAACGGGCGTGTGCTTTACGCGTCATCAAGCTAAATTTCTGGCGCCGTTGCCGGGGACCTGAAGAAAAGTTACACCACAAAGATTTCTATCTCCCACGTGAACTGCACGCCAGCAGCTAAATTTCTGGCGCCGTTGCCGGGGAGATCAAGACACGCTGCAAGGGGAGTCTTCCACTTCCAATCTCTTTACTTTGTTTTTATCTTGCTTTATTTTATTTACTACTTTGTTTGATGCACTTATATCAAAACACAAAAAAATTAGTTACCTGCATTTAATTTATTTACCTTTAGTTTGTTTCATCATGTTTCCTCCTAAGTTCACTCTAAAAGACATACCGGTAGGACAAGGGTCTATCAGTGGGAGAGATAATATAGAAGATTTTTTCACTCATGTTAGTACCGTTGAAGATTTTGAAGATAGACACTTGGTAGAACTTGCTCCTACTTATGAAATTGCTGTTGCTTCTTTAGTACACATGTTGGAAACTAATTTTTTTAATCTCAATCCTATAATCCAACACATTTTTCTCACACTCGGTGATATGGAAGAAGGGGAAAAGAAAGATTTTGTTTTAGAAACCCTTCTTAAAGAATTTGGTGGTGTAGCAAGAGAGGCTAGAAAGGTCTTTGTCAAATACAATATGCTTGGCTCTTATACCAATTTTGTTAGTATCCTTGAAAAGATGGATATGGAGAGAGTAAGGTACACTAATAATGTTAATGATGGTGGGGAGATTAAGACAACAATACCTTGTAAGCTCCTAGGAATGAATGACGCTCTAGAGAACAACTATGGTTGGCTTGTTCCCGAAAATTTGTTTGACGAGGATAGCAAACCTAAGAATAATGAAAAGGGAGCCTCTGAAACTCACATAGATAAGATAAAATGCATAGTTGAGAAAACTCCCAACACCTATGTTGATGCTTCATCTCTTGATAATACTTTATACACACTTTATGCGCCTAGCTGAAAGGCGTTAAAGAAAAGCGCTTATGGGAGACAACCCATTATTTTACTTCTGCACTTTATTTTATATTTGAGTCTTGGAAGTTGTTTACTACTGTAGCAACCTCTCCTTATCTTTATTTTATTGCATTGTTGTGCCAAGTAAAGTCTTTGATAGTAAAGTCAATACTAGATTTGGATTACTCGCGAGAAACAGATTTCTTGCTCGTCACGAATTTCGACCGCCTCTCTGTAGGTACCTCAGAAAAATCTGCCAATTTACGTGCGTGATCCTGTTCTGTTTTGACAGATTCTGCCTTTTATTTCGCATTGCCTCTTTTGCTATGTTGGATGAATTTCTTTGTTCCATTAATGTCCAGTAGCTTTGTGCGATGTCCAGAAGTGTTAAGAATGATTATGTTACCTCTGAACATGTGAATTTTTGATTATGTACTAACCCTCTAATGAGTTTGTTTCGAGTTTGGTGTGGAGGAAGTTTTCAAGGGTCAAGAGAGGAGAATGATACAATATGATCAAGAAGAGTGAAAAGGCAAAGCTTGGGGATGCCCCCGTGGTTCATCCCTGCATATTTTAAGAAGACTCAAGCGTCTAAGCTTGGGGATTCCCAAGGCATCCCTTCTTCATCGACGACTTATCAGGTTCCTCTAGTGAAACTATATTTTTATTCCGTCACATCTTATGTGCTTTACTTGGAGCGTCTGTTTGCTTTTGTTTTTGTTTTTGTTTTTTGTTTGAATAAAATCGGATCCTAGCATTCTTTGTGTGGGAGAGAGACACGCTCCGCTGTTTCGTATGAACACATATGTTCTTAGCTTTATCTTTAATGTTCATTGCGAAAGTTGGACTATTTCATTCATTGTTATATGGTTGGAAACGAAAAATGCCGCATGTGGTAAATGGTTTAATGTCTTGAATAATGTGATACTTGGCAATTGTTGTGCTCATATAGATCATGTTTAAGCTCTTGCATCATGTACCTTGTACTCATTAATGAATAACTACATAGAGCTTGTTAAAATTTGGTTTGCATGATTGATCTCTAGAGTGTAGATATTTTCCGGTTGAGGTGTTTGAACAACAAGGAGACAATGTAAAGTCTTATAATAGCTACAATATGTTTATATGTGAGCTTTGCTGCACCTTTTATACTTGAGTTTGCTTCAAACAACCTTGCTAGCCTAGCCTTGTATTGAGAGGAATTCTTCTCATGCATCCAAATCCTTGAGCCAATAACCATGCCATTTGTGTCCACCATACCTACCTACTACATGGTATTTCTCCGCCATTCCAAAGTACATTACTTGAGTGCTACCTTTAAAATTTCCATTCTTTACCTTCACAATATATAGCTCATGGGACAAAATAGTCTTAAAAACTATCGTGGTGAAGAATATGTACCTATGTGTCTTATTTCTTAGTAAGTTGCTTGTTGAGCGGTAACCATGTTTACGGGGACGCCATCAACTTTTACCTTTGTTGAATATCATGTGAGTTGCTATGCATGTTCGTCTTGTCCGAAGTAAGGGAGATTTTCATGATCAAATGGTTTGAGTATGCATACCGTCGAGAGAAGAACATTGGGCCGCTAACTAAAGCCATGATTCATGGTGGAAGTTTCAGTTTGGACAACTAATCCTCAATCTCTTATGAGAAAATTAATTGTTGTTGAATGCTTATGCATTAAAGAGGAGTCCATTATCTGTTGTCTATGTTGTCCCGGTATGGATGTCTAAGTTGAGAATAATCAAAAGCGAGAAATCCAATGCGAGCTTTCTCCTTAGACCTTTGTACGAGGCGGCATAGAGGTACCCCTTTGTGACACTTGGTTGAAACATGTGCTATGCAATGATAATCCGTGTTAATCCAAGCTAACTAGGACAAGGTGCGGGCACTATTAGTATACTATGCATGAGGCTTGCAACTTATAAGATATCTTATACATAACACATATGCTTTATTACTACCGTTGACAAAATTGTTTCTTGTTTTCAAAATGAAAAGCTCTAGCACAAATATAGTAATCAATGCTTCCCTCGCGAAGGGCCTATCTTTTACTTTATTGTTGAGTCAGTTTGCCTATTCTTTCTATCCCAGAAGCAAACACTTGTGTCAACTGTGTGCATTGATTCTTACATGTTTACTTATTGCACATGTTATATTACTTTGTGTTGACAATTATCCATGAGATATACATGTTGAAGTTGAAAGCAACCGCTGAAACTTATATCTTCCTTTGTGTTGCTTCAATGCCTTTACTTTGAATTTATTGCTTTATGAGTAACTCTTATGCAAGTCTTATTGATGCTTGTCTTGAAAGTATTATTCATGAAAAGTCTTTGCTATATGATTCATTTGTTTACTCATTATCTTCATCATTGCTTCGAATCGCTGCATTCATCTCATATGCTTTACAATAGTATGATCAAGATTATGATAGCATGTCACTTCAGAAATTATCTTTGTTATCGTTTACCTACTCGAGGGCGAGTAGGAACTAAGCTTGGGGATGCTTGATACGTCCCAAACGTATCTATAATTTCTTATGTTCCATGCTACTTTTATGATGATACTCACATGTTTTATACACATTATATGTCATTATTATGCATTTTCCGGCACTAACCTATTGACGAGATGCCGAAGAGCCAGCTGCTGTTTTCTGCAATTTTTGGTTTCAGAAATCCTAGTAAGGAAATATTCTCGGAATTGGACGAAATCAACGCCCAGGGGCCTATTTTTTCCACGAAGCTTCCAGAAGTCCGAAGGAGAGACGAAGTGGGGCCACGAGGTGGCCAGACACCAGGGCGGCGCGGCCTGGGCCTTGGCCGCACCGGCCTGTTGTGTGGGGCCCTCGTGTGGCCCCCTGACCTGCCCTTCCGCCTACATATAGTCTTCGTCGCGAAACCCCCAGTACCGAGGCCACGATACGGAAAACCTTCCAGAGACTCCGCCGCCAATCCCATCTGGGGGGATTCAAGAGATCGCCTCCGGCACCCTGCCGGAGAGGGGAATCATCTCCTGGAGGTCTCTTCATCGCCATGATCGCCTCCGGATCGATGTGTGAGTAGTCCACCCCTAGACTATGGGTCCATAGCAGTAGATAGATGGTTGTCTTCTCCTCATTGTGCTATCATGTTAGATCATGTGAGCTGCCTATCATGATCAAGATCATCTATTTGTAATCCTTCATGTTGTGTTTGTTGGGATACGATGAATATTGAATACTATGTCAAGTTGATTATCAATCTATCATATATGTTATTTATGTTCTTGCATGCTCTCCGTTGCTAGTACGGGCTCGGCCAAGTTGATACTTGTGACTCCAAGAGGGAGTATTTATGCTCGATAGTGGGTTCATGCCTCCATTAAATGCGGGATAGTGACGAGAAAGTTCTAAGGTTGTGCATGTCTTGTTGCTACTAGGGATAAAACATCGATGCTTTGTCTAAGGATATTTGTGTTGATTACATTACGCACCATACTTAATGCAATTGTCTGTTGTTTACAACTTAATGCCTGGAGGGGTTCGGATGATAACTCGAAGGTGGACTTTTTAGGCATAGATGCATGTTGGATAGCGGTCTATGTACTTTGTCGTAATGCTCCGATTAAATCTCATAGTACTCATCATGATATATGTATGTGCATTGTTATGCCTTCTTTATTTGTCAATTGCCCAACCGTAATTTGTTCACCCAACATCTCGCTATCTTAAGGGAGAGACACCACTAGTGAACTGTGGACCCCGGTCCTATTCTTTACATCTGAAATACAAACTGCTGCAATTGTTCTTTACTGTTCTTCGCAAACAAACATCATCATCCACACTATACATCTAATCCTTTGTTTACAGGAAGCCGGTGAGATTGACAACCTCACTGTTATGTTGGGGCAAAGTTCTGTGATTGTGTTGTGCAGGTTCCATGTTGGCGCCGGAATCCCTGGTGTTACGCCGCACTACACTCCGCCACCATCAACCTTCAACGTGCTTCTTGGCTCCTACTGGTTCGATAAACCTTGGTTTCTTGCGAGGGAAACTTGCTTGCTGTACGCATCACACCTTCCACTTGGGGTTCCCAACGGGCGTGTGACGTGGGCACTACCCTTCGGGTAACCCACATTACCCTATTCTGTATTGACTAATTGGAGGCCCATGAGGACACATAAAGGCAAGATGGGCCACTAGGGCGGCGCACTAGAAGGTTCCTTGACGAGCAAGGCAAGGAAGCGATCGAACAAGGAAAGATCGGATCTAAAATTACTGTAAACCTAGTCGTACTCGGTGAGACCTCTTGAGACCCGGCCTCCTATATAAAGGCCGGAGAGGGGCTGCCGAGGGACAGAATCGATCTTAGCAATCTTAGCCGAGAAAAATCTTAGAGCTAGGTCATCATAGCAATAGCCATCTCGACGAGATCTCAGCCGAACTATTCGGCACCCCATTGTAACCCATTATCATCATAATCAAGAACGGACAGGCGAGGACGTAAGGGTTTTACCTCATCGAGGGCCCCGAACCTGGGTAAATCGCTCCCCCGCTTGTCTGTGAACCGATGTCTCGTGTCAGCTTGCAGGATTCCATCAACCCTAAGCCCCTATCGGAGGGCATTGGCGAGGAGTACCCTCGACAATTGGCGCCATCTGTGGGGAACCTGTCGGCACAAGGCAAGTCATCGGCAGTACCAGTCACGTCCGCGACGTTCTTACTCGAATCACCGACACTAGCAGAGTCAACAGATCCGATCCGCTGCGGGTCCTTTCAGTTCGTGCCACGCCGCGAAGTACTTCACCCAAACTCTATGGCATCATCTCAGGACATGGAGGCTGTTTTCGGCGGCGTTCACTTCGTCATCGACTCCGGAGGTTTCCTTCGCCTCCCTAAGGCCAGCGCATCCGACTCAAAGGCTGCACCTCCGGAGGGTGCCCATTCAGCAACAACTCTAACAATTTCACCCAGGAGCATACAAAGGAGCGATCAAGGGAATCTCGACGCCACGGCTGGACAAAGGAAGAGACGAAGAAGCTCACATCGTGAGGAGGAAGGCAGGACAACAGTTCATCCTCGGCAGATCGAGCAAAGATGCTACGACACATCGGCAGTCAGGGGCCGCATCCGTTCTCCGTATCTCTCGGCTTGAGAGCAACTCGAGGCGCCATGTTACCTCCACTTATACTTTGATCCAAAGGATGGTCGGGAGAAGTCCAGTCATTTGTTAAAAAACTTCCGACACTTCCTAGAGATTCGACAGTTCTGTGATGATCTTAGAGCCGAAGCTATGTCAAGAGTTCGCATAATGGAAGAGAAGGCAATGTCCTACGACCACTTGACAGAACCATATGTACCAGAACCGTACGAGCCTATGGAAAAATACGATCATGAACCAGCCGAAGTATTCCCAGCGCTACGTGGACAAATAAGCATGATCCATAAAACCAGCTTTTCGAAGAGAGAAGTCAAGAAGTTTTCCCGAGAAGTAAAATATGCGGAAGTCGCCATGGTCGATACACCGGATTTCATCGACCGGTCGAGAACAAAGCATCACCTTCGACGAGGCGAGATCACCCAAAAGCTGTCCCAAGGCCCGGTCACGCGGCCCTTGTCCTTGAAGCACAGATTGGAGGGTACAGTATGGGCAAAGTATTCATGGATGGAGGAAGCGGCTTGAACCTGCTATTTGCCAGCACAATGAGAGCAATGGGTTTAACAGTCGACATGCTAAAAGAATCTGACACAGGGTTCCACGGCATTATACCGACCCGACCCGCCTACTCGCTAGGCAAAACGTCATTGGACGTAGTCTTCGGCACGCCCGGTAATTTCGGGAGAGAAAAATCGAGTTCGAGATGCCGGGCAACAACGGGACCCCAATAACCGTTCACGGTAGCTTCTCTCGATCGGACAAGCTGCGACGAGGAATTCCAGAAGATCGCCTCGAAGTTTGGAGCCAGAGAAGAACTCAACGCGATTGATACCGTCACAGACCACACGCAACCGCCAGCCGACAATCGAAACGTAAGATCCGATGAGTTTGATGCTGCAAAGGAAACCAAGAAGCTGCAGGTGCATCCCACTGATCCGAAGAAGACGGTCAACACTTCGGCTGACCTTGCTGACGCATAGGAAAGCGCGCTCATCGAGTTCCTCCGTGAGCGCTGGGAGATATTTGCATGGGAACCATCCGACATGCCAGGTATCCCCAGGGAACTCGCTGAGCACGCCCTAAATGTTGACCCAACAGCCAAACCGGTGCAGCAATCAATGCGACGATTCTCTGAACCAAAGAGGAGAGCAATCGGTGAGGAAGTTAATCGGCTCCGCAAGGCGGGATTTATTCGGGAGCTTAAGGAATCTGAGTGGGTGGCCAATCCCGTCATGGTGCCAAAGAAGGACACAACCACCCTCCGCATGTGCATCGACTACACCGGCCTTAACAAGCATTGCCCGAAAGATCATTTCCCATTGCCTCGAATAGACCAGATAGTCGACTCCACGGCCGGGTGCGACCGTCTCTCTTTTCTCGATGCATACTCTGGTTACAATCAGATCAAGCTGAAGAAGGAAGACCAAGAGCTAACCGCGTTCATCACCCCGCACGGCGTTTTCTGTTACAACGTCATGACCTTCGGGTTGAAAAATGCAGGAGCCACCTACCAACGCTGCATGCAAGCCTGCCTTGCGGATCAGATTGGAAGAAATATTGAGGTTTACATCGACGACATCGTGGTGAAAACAAAGCACGCAGCCACACTCATCGATGACTTGCGGGAAACCTTCGACAATCTGGACAGATACAAAATCAAGTTGAATACCAAAAAATGCTTCTTCGGAGTACCGGGAGGACAAGTACTTGGGTACTTCATATCAGCCAGAGGAATCGAAGCCAATCCCTTAAAAATTAAAGCTATTCTTGATATGGAGCCACCAAAGAATCTGCACCAAGTGCAGCAGTTGGCGTGCCGGCTAGCGGCACTCAGCAGGTTCATTGCAAAGCTAGGGAGAAAGCTTTGCCCTTCTACAACCTGATGAAAAAATCGGAAAAATTCGAGTGGACAAAGGAGGCACAAGAATCCTTCGACAACTTGAAGAAGATCTTATCGACCTCCCCAGTGCTCGTGACTCCGCGCGAGAAGGAGACGTTGCTCATGTACATAGCTGCAACAGCTCAAGTCTTCAGCAGCGTCCTAGTCGTCGAACGAGAGGAAGCAGGGAGAGTTCATGGTGTGCAAAGGCCCGTTTATTACCTCAGCGAAGTGCTCACTCCCGCAAGGCAGAGGTATCCCCATCACCGGAAGCCGGCGTATGCGATATGGCGGTCGGCTCGCAAGTTGCGGCACTACTTCACGGAGCACCCGATTAAAGTTGTAAGCGAAGCACCCCTGAAGAGCATAATGACCAATCCGGAAGCCACGGGTCGAGTATCTGTTATCACCAGATTTTGGCTAAATCAGGAGGTGGGCCGCGATCAAGATGGGCTTGGAAGATTACATATGGAAGATCTATGAAGCGGCCTTGCACGGAGAATTTGGGCTAGTTAGCCCGTGTATCTTAGTATAATAGATGGTGTATCAATATTAGAAGTTAGAGTTTATCTCGTGCACGGTTTAGTGCACGCCCAGATTAGAAAGTCCCCTGGACTATAAGTATGTACCTAGGGTTTATGGAATAAACAACAACTCACGTTCAACCCCAAAACAAACCAATCTCGGCGCATCGCCAACTCCTTCTGCCTCGAGGGTCTCTATC
>NC_061514.1:211613620-211662532 GCF_022539505.1 Lolium rigidum
TGCACTACGCACGTGCGGCTCGGAGATCCTCCTCCAGCTGAGGGACTCGGGCAGCGGCAGCTGCAAGCCGGCAAAATCGAAGCCGTCGGCCAGCCTGAACCAAAGAAAAAGACAAAGATAGTCACAAGGGAAGAAGCCTTACCCTGGCAAACTCCAGCTCGCGAGCCATGTCGGCACGCTCAACCTTGGCCTTATGGTAGCTGGCCACGAGCCGGTTGTACAAGGCGGTCCGTTTGTCAACGACTGACTGCGGAAAAGCAGGTTAAAAGTCACATAGGCAAAACCCAGGCCGGCTCCGCACAGCCGGCCCGTGCCTCGGAGGGCTACCAGGACAATACCAAATTGCAAAAAATGCACAAGAGCAGACTAACCTTGTTAACCTTCTAAACCCACTTCAGGTGGTTGTCGGCCTCGATGGTTGAGGCTTTGGCGAAGGCGCGGAAGTCGGAGAAGAACATCTCCATGGATGCCGGACCAGAGCCGGCGCCCTTGGTAAACTTGATAGCGGCCCTAGATTGGTCAAGCAAAAAGAAAGATGAGAAAAAGAGGAAAGAAAAGGAATCAAACAAGTAAAAGAAGAGAAACTCACCCGACTGCTTCCGGGACCGGCTTCAGGCCCATCCGGCGCTGCTTCTTGATCGCCGCCTCGAGCTGGGCGATGGTCTGCTTCCGCCCCTTTGGCGCAGACGAGGAGGCGGCAGGCGGCCTCACCGATAGGGGGACCGCGCGAAGTGCCGCCGAATAAGTTGGCGCCTCCTCCTCCTGCTGCGGAGATGGCGGTGGGTCGTCACGCCCCTGGGCGGCCTGCTCGGCAGCCTCCGGGCTCTCGTCGTCGCCGGCTGTGAGGTCAGCCGGGTCGATGTGGTCAGGCGTGCACACCTTCTCCGCCAGGTTGCTATCCTCGGCCACCTGCCGGGCGAACTTCTGCAAATGGCACAAGCATTTAGATATCGGCAGGCTGCAAGCTGGCAAAGGTAGCAGTCGGCCGGCAACAGAAACAGGCACCTCAACACGAAGGAAAACTTACCAAAGGCGGCGGGTCATCCCGGCGGAAGGGCTCCATCCCCCACTGCCAGTTGTCCGGCAGCTTGGCCTGGGATACGAAGTTGACTCGCTTGGCCACCGCCGCGGTTGAGAGCTCCAGCTTGGATGTTCGGGTTGGGTCGAACCGGCCGCTCATGTGGCAGACCTTATGGGCGCGCGCCTGCAGCGGCAGCACCCAGCGGGCGGCATAGCAGCAGAGGAGGTCGGTGGCCGTCAGTCGCTCTTCCGTGACATAAGTCCGGAGGAGCTTCCACAACATGTTGGCCTCCGCCTCCGTGTCGGCCGGCTTGTAGCAGTAGCCCCAGTTGAGCTTGGTGGGCGGCTCGAGTGAGAACTCCGGCAGGTTGACCTAGTCGAACGTCGGGTTCTCGTTCTTCATGTAGACGAATGTGGTTTGCCACTTCTTCACCGAATCCACAGTCGGAATCTTCGGAAAGGGCGTCGAAGGGCGCGAGTAGAGTGAAGCCGCCCCGCAGGCTCGCAGCTGGCCGTCGGTGATCTGGGCCTTGATGTAGAACAACCGGCTCCAGAAGTCCACGTCGGGCCACAAGCCGACGTAGCCCTCGCAGAAGGCTACGTAGCAGCTGAGCGTGACGAATGTGTTGGTCGGCAGGTGTTGCGGCTGCAGGTCGAAGTAGTCGAGGAAGTGGCGGAAGAAGGCGCTCGCCGGCAGCCAGAACCCCCGCTCAAAGTGGGAGGCGAAGACCACCCGCTCGCTGGGCTCCGGCTGCGGCACCACCTCCGCCGCCAGAGCACGCGCCTCCAGCCCCGGTGGGATGTGGCGGATGCGGATGAGGCGCTCGATGTCCTCGTCGGTGATGATGGAGCCTTCCCATGACCCGCTCGGCTGCGCCATCTCTTCCGTTGTCGACGAGGAGGGTCGCGGTGAAGAGCATGGCGGCGAGGAGCGCGGCGGAGAGAAGCGCGACGTGGACGGACGGCCCCCGTGGCACCGGAACGGCTGCGCTGCAGCCAGCCGGATCGGCGGAGCGGCTCAACCGCGTCTGGATACGGAGATCGCCGGAGCTCACCGGTGGTTTCGTGCGGGGAGCAGGGGAGCAGAGGAGCAGAGAGAGAGAGCGACGAGCAGAGCGCTGGAGCAAGGAAGAAGGAGAAGTGAGCGGAGGGCCTCCTCGGTGCCTCCCCCTCGCTATTTAAGGAGGCCAGGCAAGTGGACGACATGGGGTCGTTGGCGACAGAGTGGGATTAACTGCGCCCACGATCTCCACCACGCCGGCAGTTAATAATAACCTTCCTCTGCCATGTCGGCCACGACCGCAGAGAATCCGGAGGGAACATTGACGTGACCAAGACGAAGCGTTAGAGCCGGTCAAGTCATGGCCCGCGCCCCGAGGCGGCGGTGACTCCGGCGCATCCAAGCTGGAGCCGGACGCACTTTCCCGGAGTCGGCCGATACCTTTATCAACAAGGTGGAGACATCTCCAACACTTGCAAAAACCAAATTTACGGAACCGAAGCGGCATCCGGCTAGAGAGCAGCCGGACGATGCAAGCCGAACGAGGGCGTAGCCGGCTGCAGGAAGTTCCCAACCGGCCCCTCAAATGCTTTTTAGCAGGATCCATGGGATCAACAACAATGAACGGCCAGGAAAAACCTGCCCAGGTCCTTCTCTACGCAGGACCTCGCCAGCTTCAGGGGCTAATGTCGGGGGGATGATCCCGGGTATGGCAAAAGACTGGGAACAGTTGGCTCAAGGCCGGCTGGCCCGCGGCAAAGGCCGGCTGAGGAGCAGCCGGCTGGAGCCGTGGCCGGCTGCCTGGTGGGCCGACTGAACCCAGGTCTACGCTGGTCCAGCCATGGCCGTTTGCGCTATGGCTGAGGCGGCTTCTACAAGCCATGTCCGGCTTGGTCTGGTTCTCCCCTGACCGGCTTGACGCTGGTGTTCCTTGCAGGAGAAGGCTCCGGAAAGGTCATCCGGCTGCAAAAGTCCACTTGGTGACCTCACGTCCCGTAAAGTGGGGGGCACTGTAGAGCAACAGTGCCCCGCAGCGAACATGCCATCATGGCCTAGCCTGCGTCACGCGCCGCATGCTACGAGCGCCGACAGTGGGCGGCCAGCCCACGTCGCTGGGCACGTCCTGTCGCCGCTGACCTCGGCAGAAGGACGGACGGGCCTCAATGGCCGGTGACGCCAGCGCCTCGGGAAGGAGCGATAAAGCCGGAGCTGGCGGAGGTAGGTCATAGGGACTTCTGTGTAAAGTAGCCAGCGCCTATATAAGTTGGACTACCCCTCCTATGCGAGGGACGATCGATCATTCTACATCTCTTACTAGCACCACTGAGAGAGGTCTTCTTCTACCTCCAGCCCTCTCTCAAGCCGGATACAGCTCAAGGAGCACCATTGTACTATCTCACTCATACATACACTCTCTAGAGCAGGAGTAGGGGTGTTACCTCCATACGAGGGCCCCGAACCTGGGTACATCGCTGTGTCGCTTGTGCCCATACCCGCATCCGGAAACCGCCGCTGGCCAAGGCCGGAACCATCGACTTATGCCATCCTATGGCATATGTCGTGACGATACCACGACAGGCCCATTAATGGACGGCCCAATTGTGGCGGTCCGGTATGGGAATGGCCCATTAATGGATGGCCCAATTGTGGCGGTCCGGTATGGGAATAGCCCATTAACGGATGTCCCAATTGTAGCGGTCTGGTATGGAAATGGCCCATTTTTGGTGGCCCACAACAACAAGCCCGTTTACGGTGGTCCTTTTCTTGGCCCACTCACGGCCGGCCTTTTAACAGCCTAAATGCGCAACCATACTATCCCGGCCCGTTATTACTACTGCAACATCTCAAAATAGAATTGCAAAAAAGGCCTGTTACTTCGAGCCCATCAATGCTGGTGTGTTAATAATGGCTTGTTAGCACGGCCTGGCCTGGTTATCGCAGCCGGCCTGTTACTACCAGCCCATAAATGCCGGCCCGTAAACAACGTACGGCCTCGTTATCTTAGCTGGACCCTTACTTTCAGCCTGTCAAACCCGGCGTGTCAAATAGCGGCCATTTTGTGGCGGCCTGACATATAAATAATACATAAACACTCAAAAATAATTACATACAGAATAACTAGATAACTATGCGTCAATTTACATTCGATCTTAAGTTCATCCTGCATACTCGCACTATCAATATAACAGTTCATCTCCTCCAAAATAATAACAGTTTAGCTTGCACCAAAGCAAGACAACCAACCAAAAATATAGTTCAACTGTCCACCATAGCACCACTAGTTGACCATGTTTACTCGCGCACGGACCTGGTAAACGTTTCAAGCTTTGCCTCAAGGGCAGCCTGCCTCTCTCTCGATTCATGTACCTTTATGTTAAGCTCCAATAGATTAGCACTGTGGGAGTCGACAAGATCTTGAAGGTCCGCTTTCCCCCTCCGCTCTATCTCCAGTAAATCAGCTAGGGTGCTCATATTTGATCGCGTGGGTCTATGCTTGAGTCCCACATTCTGAAGAAACATAGGTTTCTTTACTCTCTTACCAAGGAGCTCGGATAAAACCTGGCTCTCCATCTGGTGTAGGTTGAGACATCTCTTCTTCAATCTCAGCCTTGTTTAGCAATAAAGACAGAAGACAGATTGGTGTTAGATGAAGCAATGTATAAACTTCGTTTTAGTGATAACTCAATAAATGCTTACTCACCAGAACACGTTGTACTTCGGAGGAGTAGCGATCGTCCTTTTTGCGGTGTGTCTCCCTGAACAGATCCACATGACTTGGTTGTTTACCCATGTACGAGTATCCCTGAAAACAAACACATACATGCAGCCAGCTTATAGGTTCTATAAATGATTTTGTGAATAATCAATAATGTGTGCGATGTTATGTGTGGATGTGCAAGTTAATCACTATTTAGAGCAGTTCAATGCAAAGCACCTATATTGTAGAAAGAATCTGCAGACTTTAGCTCCCCGTGAAGATTCCTTCCCTACATTTTGCTCATTTACAATATATCTCGAATAATATTCTTGTCTAGTTGGAGCAGAGAGGAGAGGTGGGCGATAGGGAGTGGGCTCTAGCAATTTCTCGTAGGCACTTTGTGAGACTGAAAGGTGGGCCATATATATGTTGGAAAAGTATTACTAGTGCATTTTTATAACTCACTATGGTACATTGTAGCTCTATGTTGGCTCAACATGACATGGTGATAACCCACAAGTATAGGGGATCGCAACAGTCTTCGAGGGAAGTAAAACCCAAATTTATTGATTCGACACAAGGGGAGGTAAAGAATACTTATAAGCCTTAACAACTGAGTTGTCAATTCAGTACGCACTGGAAAAACACTAGTAACAGGGGTGATGTGAAAGCAGCAGTAATATGAGAGCAGTAATAACAGTAACACAGCAGCAGTAGCAGTAATATGAGAGCAATGGCACAAGAAAATAGTTGATACTACTTCCAATGTCATGTAGGAACGAGTATATGATGATGAGAGATGGACCGGGGTTCCCAGCTATCTACACTAGTGGTAACTCTCCAATAACAAGTGTTGGGTGAACAAATTACAGTTGGGCAATTGATAGGATTGAAATAGCATTAAGACAGAACATCAAGATTATTAATCATGTAGGCATGTTTTCCATATATAGTCATACGTGCTCGCAATGAGAAACTTGTACAACATCTTTTGTCCTACCAGACGGTGGCAGCAGGGCCTCTAGGGAATCTACTTGGAAATTAAGGTACTCCTTTTAATAGAGCACCGGAGCAAAGCATTAACACTCCGTGAAAACATGTGATCCTCATATCTAAGCCTTCCCCTCTAGTTGTCCCCATTTCTGTCACTTTGGGGCCTTTGGTTCCGGACATAGACATGTGCAAACAACTTGTAGATACAATCTAAGCAATAAGTATAGAGCTTAAATCTAAGATCATGCTACTCGGGCCCTAGTGACAAGCATTAAACACAACAAGATTGCAGCAACAATAACTTCACAAACTTTATAGATAGACTAATCATAATGTAACAATCCATCGGATCCCAACAAACACAACACCGATTACATCAGATGAATCTCAATCATGTAAGGCAGCTCATGAGATCATTGTATTGAAGTACATGGGGGAGAGAATACCAACTAGCTACAGCTAGAACCCGTAGTCCATGGGGGAACTACTCAAGGAGCATGATGGAGGCGGTGGCGTTGATGGAGATGGCTTCCGGGGGCACTTCCCTGTCCCGGCGGCGTGCCGGAACAGAGATTATGTCCCCCGAATTGGAGTTTCGCGATGGCGGCGGCGCCCCTGGAGTCTTTCTGGAGTTTCGTCAATTCGTATCGCATTTTTAGGTCGAAAGGTCTTATATAGGCGAAGAGGCGGCGCAGGAGGGCGCCTGGGGGCTCCTCACAATAGGCTGGCGCGGCCAGGCCTGGGGCCGCGCCGCCTTATTGTGTGGTGGCCCTCTGGGCCGCCACCGACTCTCCTTCGGTGTTCTGGGGTCTTCCGGGAAAAATAAGATTCTGGGCATTGATTTCGTCGAATTCCGAGAATATTACCCGAACAGCCTTTCTGGAACCAAAAACAGCAGAAAACAGGAACTGGCACTTCGGCATCTTGTTAATAGGTTAGTGCCGGAAAATGCATAAAAACATTATAAAGTGCGAGCAAAACATGTAAGTATTGTCATAAAACAAGCATGGAACATCAGAAATTATAGGTACGTTGGAGACGTATCAGCATCCCCAAGCTTAGTTCCTGCTCGCCCTCGAGTAGGTAAACGATAAAAAGATTAATTTTTGTAGTGACATGCTACTTACATAATCTTGATCATACTATTATAAAGAATATGAGATGAATGAAGTGACTCAAGGCAATGATCTATAGTTGCTAACAAATAGATAACATATAGCAAAACTTTTCATGAATAGTACTTTCAAGACAAGCATCAAAAGTCTTGCATAAGAGTTAACTCATAAGGCAATAAATTCAAAGTAAAAGCATTGAAGCAACACAGAGGAAGATTTAAGTTTCAGCAAATGCTTTCAACTTTCAACATGCATATCTCATGGATAATGGTCAACACAAAGTAATATGATGAATGCAAATAAGCAAGTATGTAAGAATCAATGCACAGTTGACACAAGTGTTTGCTTCTAAGATGGAAGGAAGTAGGTAAACTGACTCAACATAAAGTAAAACAAAGGCCCTTCGCAGAGGGAAGCAGGGATTAAATCATGTGCTAGAGCTTTTTAAGTTTTGAAATCATATAGAGAGCATAAAAGTAAAGTTTTGAGAGGTGTTTGTTGTTGTCAACGAATGGTAGCGGGTACTCTAACTACCTCATCAACCAGACTTTCAAGAGCGGCTCCCATGAAGGACGTTATGTCTACCAGCAAGGTAGATCATCCCTCTTCTCTTTTGCTTACACATGTACTTTAGTTTTATTGATGGTTGACACTCCTCCCAACCTTTTGCTTTCACAAGCCATGGCTAACCGAATCCTCGGGTGCCTTCCAACATTCACATACCATGAAGGAGTGTCTATTTGGAAAATTAAGTTGCTTACTGATGAATCAGAGCAAAACACGCGAAGAGAATTATTAATGAAAGTTAATTAATTGGGGCTGGGAACCCCATTGCCAGCTCTTTTTGCAAAATTATTGGATAGCACATGAAGTATTTACTTGGAATGGCAGGAAATACCACATAGTAGGTAGATATGGTGGACACAAATGGCATAGGTTTTGGCTCAAGGTTTTTGGATGCACGAGAAGCATTTCCTCTCAGTACAAGGCTTTGGCTAGCAAGGTTGTTTGAAGCAAACACAAGTATGAACCGGTACAACAAAACTTACATAAGAACATATTGCAAGCATTATAAAACTCTACACTGTCTTCCTTGTTGCTCAAACACTTTTACGAGAAAATATCTAGACCTTAGAGAGACCAATCATGCAAACCAGTTTCAACAAGCTCTACGGTATTTCTCCACTAATAGGTTTAAACTACATGATGCAAGAGCTTAATCATGATCATACTTGAGAGCTCAAAACAATTGCCAAGTATCAAATTATCCAAGACAATATGAGGCATTTTCTCGTTTCCAACCAAATAGCAATAAATGCAATAGCTTCCAACTTTTGTCATTGAACATTAAAAGTAAAACGAAGAACACAAGTGTTCATATGAAAAAGCGGAACGTGTATCTCTCCCACACAAGGATTGCTAGGATCCGAATTTATTCAAACATAAACAAAAATAAAAGCACACAGACGCTCCAAGTAAAGAACATAAGATGTGACCGAATAAAAATATAGTTTCAATAGAAGAACCTGATAAGTTGATGAAGAAGGGGATGCCTTGGGCATCCCCAAGCTTAGACGCTTGAGTCTTCTTGAAATATGGAGGGATGAACCACGGGGGCATCCCCAAGCTTAGGGTTTTCACTCTTCTTGATCATATATCATCCTCCTCTCTTGACCCTTGAAAACTTCCTTCACACCAAACTTCTCATAAACTTCATTAGAGGGGTTAGTACTCAAAAAACTTTTATCCACCTTGGCCCTGTAGTGACACATTGCAAGTACTCAATAAAACATTAGCTACAGCTCTCCACGTCTAGAAAGCCTCACTTAAAGTCCACAAGAGACAATGCAAAAAACAGAGACAGAATTTGTCAAAACAGAACAGCCAGTAAACACGAATTTTTAAGAGGTACTTCCGTTGCTCAAATCAGAAAACTCAAACTAATGAAATTTGCGTACACATCTGAGGATCACTCACGTAAATTGGCAGATTTTTCTGAGTTACCTACAGAGAATCATACCCAGATTCGTTATAGCAAGAAATCTGTTTCTGCGCAGAAATCCAAATCTAGCATCAACTTTATATTAGAGACTTCACTTGGCACAACATTGCAATAAAATAAAGATAAGGAGAGGTTGCTACAGTAGTAACAACTTCCAAAACACAACAAAACAGTAGCAAAATAAACACATGGGTTATCTCCCAAGAAGTGCTTTCTTTATAGCCATTAAGATGGGCTCAGCAGTTTTAATGATGCACTCGCAAAAAATAAGAGTTGAAGCAAAAGAGAGCATCAAGAAGCAAATTCAAACACATTTAAGTCTAACCCACTTCCTATGCATAGGAATCTTGTACACAAATAAATTCATGAAGAACAAAGTGACAAGCATAAGAAGATAACACAAGAGTAACTTCAAAATTTTCAGCATATAGAGAGGTGTTTTAGTACCATGCAAATTTCTACAACCATATTTTCCTCTCTCATAATAAATTTCAGTAGCTTCATGAATAAATTCAACAATATAACTATCACATAAAGCATGCTTTTCATGATCCATAAACACATAATTTTTATCAACCTCAAAAATAATAGGATTAAAACTTCCAAACTCACTTTTATCAATAATGTAACAAGGTGATTGATCAATCTCAAAAGATATGGGACTCATAGATAAAGTCAAGAACTCTCCATCCCATTTTCATTAGTAGTATAATTAATATTATCAAGTAACATAGGACCATCATCTAGAGATTTATCATAAACATTTGCCAAGCAAAACTCTTTAGTACCATGCATTTTGACATCAGGCACAAACAAAACATTATCATAAGATTTATCAAAGTAGCATGGATTATCATAAATAACAGTAGCATAATTATTCTCACAAGTTTTACTCATAGGGAATATTTCAAGAGAATCCACACGAACATAACATTCATCCTCCTTCGGTAAGCATGGAAGACAATCAAATAGTGTAAGAGATAAAGAGTTACTCTCATTAGAAGGTTGGCATGGGTAGCTAATCCATTCTTCCTCCTTTTGTTCATCACTCTCCTCTTCTTTTTCATCCAATGAGCTTTCAGGTTCATCAATTTCCTCCTCTTTTTTATCCAATGAGCTTTCAGGTTCATCAATTTCTTCTTCCACTGGTTCCTGCAAATTGTGAGTGCATTCTTGTGCATTAATGAGTCTCTCTTTATAATCAATGATATAAGGATTATCACTATAGCTTTCTATGCAAAAATTAAGGATAGAAGAGACATAATCTTTAAGGTCCTTACAAACAGCGCAAGTTTCATAATTTTTAGACATGAAGGATTCTATCTCAGAGGCTCCCATAAATATGACAAATTGTTCTACCTCTTCGAACCCAAGATGAATATAGCTATTCCAATTATAGTTCTTAATTAAAACTTCCTCACTAAAGCCACATTGACATTAAAGATGTTTAGTATCCTGTTTAGAGCAACAGTTTATATCATGGCGTTTAAGCAAGATTTTAGCAATTGTATTCAGTTTTTCTATCACAGCACTCATAACTTCTCCCGTTCTTGATTCTCTATAATTATTATATAATTCAATAAGCTCCAAATAGGTTGTAGGTTCTTCCATAACAACAGTTTTTAATTTTTAGGTTTTTCAAATTTTTATGGATTTTTGGGTATATGAGAAAAGTAAAACAAAACAAAAACAAAAGTAAACTAAGCAAAATAAAACTAGACAGAAATAAACTAAGCACAAATAAACAAGACAAAAGTAAACTAAGCAAAAAAAAAATAAAAAAAAATAGAGAGAGAGGTGGAGTGTACTCCCCAGGTGAACTTATGAGTAGAGCTATGCCTCCCCGGCAACGGCGCCAGAAAATAGTCTTGATAACCCACAAGTATAGGGGATCGCAACAGTCTTCGAGGGAAGTAAAACCCAAATTTATTGATTCGACACAAGGGGAGGTAAAGAATACTTATAAGCCTTAACAACTGAGTTGTAAATTCAGCTGCAGCTGGAAAAACACTAGTAACAGGGGTGATGTGAAAGCAGCAGTAATATGAGAGAAGTAATAACAGTAACACAGCAGCTGTAGCAGTAATATGAGAGCAATGGCACCAGAAAATAGTTGATACTACTTCCAATGTCATGTAGGAACGAGTATATGATGATGAGAGATGGACCGGGGTTCCCAGCTATCTACACTAGTGGTAACTCTCCAATAACAAGTGTTGGGTGAACAAATTACAGTTGGGCAATTGATAGGATTGAAATAGCATTAAGACAGAACATCAAAATTATTAATCATGTAGGCATGTTTTCCATATATAGTCATACATGCTCGCAATGAGAAACTTGTACAACATCTTTTGTCCTACCAGCCGGTGGCAGCCGGGCATCTAGGGAGTCTACTGGAAATTAAGGCACTCCTTTTAATAGAGCACCGGAGCAAAGCATTAACACTCCGTGAAAACATGTGATCCTCATATCTAAGCCTTCCCCTCTAGTTGTCCCAATTTCTGTCACTTTGGGGCCTTTGGTTCCGGACATAGACATGTGCAAACAACTTGTAGATACAATCTAAGCAATAAGTATAGAGCTTAAATCTAAGATCATGCCACTCGGGCCCTAGTGACAAGCATTAAACACAACAAGATTGCAGCAACAATAACTTCACAAACTTAATAGATAGACTAATCATAATGTAACAATCCATCGGATCCCAACAAACACAACACCGATTACATCGGATGAATCTCAATCATGTAAGGCAGCTCATGAGATCATTGTATTGAAGTACATGGGGGAGAGAATACCAACTAGCTACAGCTAGAACCCGTAGTCCATGGGGGAACTACTCACGGAGCATGATGGAGGCGGTGGCGTTGATGGAGATGGCTTCCGGGGGCACTTCCCCGTCCCGGCGGCGTGCCGGAACAGAGATTCTGTCCCCCGAATTAGAGTTTCGCGATGGCGGCGGCGCCCCTGGAGTCTTTCTGGAGTTTCGTCAATTCGTATCGCGTTTTTAGGTCGAAAGGGCTTATATAGGCGAAGAGGCGGCGCAGGAGGGCGCCTGGGGGCTCCTCACAATAGGCTGGCGCGGCCAGGCCTGGGGCCGCGCCGCCTTATTGTGTGGTGGCCCTCTGGCCCACCTCCGACTCTCCTTCGGTGTTCTGGGTTCTTCCAGGAAAAATAAGATTCTGGGCGTTGATTTCGTCGAATTCCGAGAATATTGCCCGAACAGCCTTTCTGGAACCGAAAACAGCAGAAAACAGGAACTGGCACTTCGGCATCTTGTTAATAGGTTAGTTCCGGAAAATGCATAAAAACATTATAAAGTGCGAGCAAAACATGTAAGTATTGTCATAAAACAAGCATGGAACATCAGAAATTATAGGTACGTTGGAGACGTATCACATGGCACACTCACTTATAGCTAGCAGTTGGCTATACTATTATATACTTTCTCTAAGGCATGGAGAGGGGACACCTACACAACAATTAATTCTGCCGCAAAGGCGAGTAAAACCAAGATCCAATCTCTGGAAAAGCCAAGGTCTAATCTATCAGATTGGAGCAACGAGAAAGAATAGAGACTAACCCTCGTAGATCCAAAGCCTTAACGAGATCATATCTCGTGGTTGACGTAGACGATCCTTCCGGCGCTGCAATCCGGCAGCACTTCCGTACTCGGTCACACGTACAGTGTCGATGTTGTCCTTCCTCTCCCTGTTCTAGCAGGCAGTGGAGGAGTAGATCCCCTCGGAATCCCAGCAGCATGACAGCGTGGTGGTGGTGGTGGTGGAGGAGAATTCCTGCAGGGCTTCGCCTAAGCCGGACCAGGAGAAAATTGGAGGGAGGAGAGGTGGCAGCTAGGGTTGAGGGAAGGGGGAAATGGCCGGACACCCCTCCCCTATTTATAATGTGGGGTGGTGGCTAGGGTTAACCCCCAAGACCCACCAATGCCTAGGGCCGGCGCATGGTATAGGGGGGAAGAAATCTTCCCCCCAAGTCTTCCCCCCCTCAAATCTAGGGATTTGATCTTATCCCTTGGGGCTCGCCGGTTGGGCCTCTTGAGCCTACTGCAGCTAGCCCATGAGGCCCCCCGCAGCAATCCCTCAACCCATGTGGCCCTTCCCGGGGTGGTAGGCCCACCTGTGGCCCTCTAGAACCTTCTAGAAGCTCGAGTCAAAACACCGGAACTTTTCCCGAACCCCGGAAGATGACTTCCATTATATGAATATTATTCTCTGGACCATTCCGGACCTCCTCGTGGTTTCCTGGATCCCATCTGAGACTCTGAACAATATTCGGTTTCCATCTCATATTCCAAATCTACTATACGACATCGAACCTTAAGTGTGTCACCCTACGGTTCACGAACTATGCAGACATGATCAAGACACCTCTCTGATCAATAACAAATAGCGGGTCCTAGAGATCCATAATGGCTCCCACATATTCAATGATTACTTCATGATCAAATGAACCATTGAAATACGATATTGATTCCCTTTGTCGCGCGATACTTTACTTATCTGAGGTTCGATCCTCGGTATCTCTATACCTAGTTCAACCTCGTTACTGATAAGTACTCTTTACTCGTACCTCGGTATGTCATCCCTTGTGATCTTGTCACATGCTTGCAAGCTAGTTCGATGACATTCCACTGAGAGGACCCAGAGCATATCTATCCGTCATCAGGATGGACAAATCCCACTCTTGATCCATGCGCTTTAACTTATACTGTCGGAATACTTAATCACATCTTTATAACCACCCATTTACGAAGTGGTGTTTGATGTAATCAAAGCACCCATCCGGTGTAAGTGATTTACACGATCTCATGGTCGATGTATTAGGTTACTATGTATCGAAAGCTTATAGCGAGAAGAACTCAATGACTTGATCTTATGCTACGCTTTTTGTGGGTGCGTGTCCATTATATCATTCTTGTAATGACATAACCTTGTTATTAACAACATCCAATGATCATGATCAGGAAACCATGATCATCTATTAATCAACAAGCTAGTTTAACAAGAGGCTTACTAGGGACTCGTTTATGTTTACCAAACACACATGTATTAATGTTTTCGGTTAATACAATTATAGTATGGGATGCAAACATTTATCATAAACACAAAGATATAACAATAACCACTTCATTATTGCCTCTTGGGCATATCTCCAACAGTCTCCCACTTGCACTGGAGTCAATAATCTAGATTACATAGTAATGTACATAACACCCATGGCCTTCTGGTGTAGGTCATGTTTTCCTCTAGGGAGAGCTTTAGTCAACGGATCTACCACATTCAGCTCTGTGTGTATGATACGTCTCAATTGTATCTATAATTTTTGATGCTCCATGCTTGTTTTACACCAATTTATATATGTTTTGTTTACACTTTGTTGCACGTTTATACATTTTCCGACACTAAACTATTGACAAGATGCCACAGTGCCAGTTCCCTGTTTTCTACTATTTTGTATTTCAAAAAAATTGTATAGGAAATATTCTCGGAATTGGAAGAAACTAAAGCCGAAGATCTTATTTTTCTGTAACGAAGACAGAGCCTAGAGGAGAGACGAAGAGGCGCCACAAGGAGGCCACACCAGGCCTAGGTACGGCCAATGGGTGGCCCGCGTCAAGGGGTGGTGTGGCCCCCTCAGGCATCCACCGACTTCGCCCTTCCGCCTATTTATTCACGATCTCGATAAAAACCTAAACACCCGAGCCTCCATCCACGAAAAGTGCCATCGCGTCCGCCATCGCTGACCCTAGCTCGGGAGGGTTCTGAAGCTCTTCCCGCCACCATGCCGGAGAGGGAGATCATCACCGGAGGCCTCTACATCGCCATGCCCGCCTCCAAAGTGATGCGTGAGTAGTTCATCCCTGGACTACGGGTCCATAGTAGTAACTAGAAGGATGTCTTCTCCAATGTGTGCCTCATGTTTAGATCTTCTGAGCTTCCTATCATGATCAAGATCATCTTTATGTAATGCTACATGTTGTGTTTGCTGGGATCCGGTGAATATTGAATACTATGTTGAGATCGATTATATATTTGTCATATGTTATTTGTGATCTTGCATGCTCTCCGTTGCTAGTAGATACCCTGGCCAAGTAAATGCTTGTGAATCCAAGAGGGAGTATTATGGTCGATAGTGGGTTCATGCCTCTAGTTTTCTGGAAGAGTGACAATAACTTCTAAGATTGTAGATGTGCTATTGCTACTACGGAGAAAACAACAATATTTTGTCTAAGGATAATTCTATTATTTACTTTACTCACATTGCTTAATGCGATAATCTGTTGCTTGCAACTTAATACTGGAAGGAGTTCGGATGATAAACTGAAGGTAGATTATTAGTCATAGACGTAGTTGGATTACGATCTATGTATTATGTGGTAATGCCCAAACGAGTCTCATAGTAATCATCTTGTCGTGTATTGTCTTTATTCTGTTAATTGCCAAGCTGTAATTTGCTCACTGAACTTGTTATTTATCTTTGTGGAGAGACACCTCTAGTAAACTGTGGACCCCGGTCCTTTCTTTTACACTAATAAAATCATCATGTTCTATTTACTTACTGCAAGCATTGTTCTCTTTAATTCCACTGCAAACAAACATCTCTTTCCACACTATACAGTTAATCCTTTGTGTTCAGCAAAACCGGTGAGATTGACAAACTCACTCTAAGTTGGGGCAAAGTATTTTGGTTAAGTTGTGTGCAGGTTCCACGTTGTTGCTGACGCCGGTAGTGCGCCCTACGACAAGTTAGTTAGTAACACCTTCAGAACTCACGCCTTTGTCCTACTGGTCGATTAAACCTTGGTTTCTTACTGAGGGAAAACTTGCAACTGTGCTCATCATACCTTCCTCTTGGGGTTCCCCAACGGTGTGCAATCTGCGCTCATCAAGCTACTTTTCTGGCGCCGTTTCCGTGGAGAAAGAGGATTTCTTCAAGGGGAGTCTCTCATCTCCAATCTCTTTTCTTTGTTATTGTTTTTCTTAGTTTATTTTTTTTACTTTGTCTTGTTTGCTTCATTATATCAAAAACACAAAAAAATTTAGTTTCTATTATAGCTTTTATTTCTGTTGCTCCGTTTTAATTTTGCTAAAATGGGTACTCCTGAAAACACTAAGTTGTGTGACTTTACTAGCACAAACAACAATGATTTTATTTGTACACCTATTGCTCCACCTGCTCCTGAAGCAGCTTTCTATGAAATTAAAACTGCTTTGTTAAATTTTGTTATGAAAGAGCAATTTTCTGGTGTTAGTACTGATGATGCAGCTTCTCACCTTAATAATTTTGTTGAACTTTGTGAGATGCAAAATTATAAGGATGCACACGGAGACATTATTAAACTGATTGTTTCCTTTCTCTTTGAGAGGGAGAGCTAAAGATTGGTTGCTATCTTTAGTTAGAAATAGTATTGATTCTTGGGTTAAATGCAAAGATTCTTTTATTCAAAAATATTATCCTCCTGCTAAGATTATATCCTTGAGAAGTGACATAATGAAATTTAGACAATTTGATAATGACCATGTTGCTCAAGCTTGGGAGAGAATGAAATCTTTGGTAAAGAATTGTCCCACTCATGGACTGACTACTTGGGTGATCATCTAAACTTTTTATGCAAGACTAAATTTTTCTTCAAGAAAACTTCTGGATTCAGCTGCTGGAGGTACCTTTATTACCATTACTTTTGGGGCTGCAACAAAACTCCTTGATGATATGATGATAAATTATTCTGAATGGCACACCGAGAGAGCTCCACAAGGTAAGAAGGTAAATTCCGTTGAAGAAACCTCCTCCTTGAGTGATAAGATTGATACCATTATGTCTATGTGTCGAGGTGCTCCTCGGCAATGCCCTCCGATAGGGGCTTAGGGTTGATGGAATCCTGCAAGCTGACACGAGACATCGGTTCACAGACAAGCGGGGAGAGCGATTTACCCAGGTTCGGGGCCCTCGATGAGGTAAAACCCTTACGTCCTGCCTGTCTGTTCTTGATTATGATGATAATGGGTTACAATGGGGTGCCGAATAGTTCGGCTGAGATCTCGTCGAGATGGCTAAGTTCTATGGTGACCTAGCTCTAAGCTTTTGGTGGCTAAGAATGCTAAGATTGATTGTGTCCCTCGACAGCCCCTCTCCCGGCCTTTATATAGGAGGCCAGGTCTCAAGAGGTCTAATCGAGTACGACTAGGTTTACAGTAGTTTTAAATCTAATCTTTCCTTATTCGGTCACCTCTTTGTCTTGCTCGTCAAGGAATCCTCTGGTGCGCCACCCGGATGGGCCGCCTTGCCTCCAAGTGCCTTCATGGGCCTCCAAATAGTCAATACACGATAGGGCAACGTTGGTTACCCGAAGGGTAATGCCCACGTCAGTAGCCCCCGAGTATCTAGACGAAGATAGTTCGGGTAGAGACTAAAGCATGCCTTCACCTAATGTTCTTCTCCTTGATTGTTCTTGTTCTTCTTGAATCTGCATCATCTTCTTCTATCGGGTGTCGGGGGGAAGACCCCGGGTAGGGCAATGGACGCGGAGCAGCCGGCTAGAGGTTGGCCGGCTCGCGGCAAAGGCCGGCTGAGGAGCAGCCGGCTGGAGCCGTGGCCGGCTGCTTCGGAAGCCGGCCGGCTCTAAGTCCTAGTCGGCCTCGGCTACGGCCGTCCGCGCCGTGGCCGGGCCGGCTTCTACAAGCCATATCCGACCGGGGTCTATACCTCGGACCGACTCGAGGCTGGCGAGTCTTGCATGAGAAGGAACTGGGTAGGTGGTCCGGGTTCAAAGGTCCACGCTGACCTCACTTTCCGTAAAGCGCGGGGCACTGTAGAGCAGCAGTGCCACGCGGCGGACAGGCCATCATCGCCTACGACGATCCGTAACGGCTACAGGACATGATGGCGACGGGGACATCTCCTCGCCATGCCGCTGACTCCCTCTGGCGGACGGGACAGGCCACTACGCCTCAACGGCTCCCTGACGTCAACGCCTCGGGAAGGAGCGGAAGCCGGAGCCGGCCAAGCCGGCCACTAGACTATAGGGACTTCCTTGTAAAGTGCCAGCGCCTATATAAGCTGCACTACCACCTCGTGCGGGGGACGATCGATCATGCAAGACTCGCCAGCCTCGAGGAGAGAGACCTTCGTCTACCTTAGCCTCGCCGAGCAGCCGGACACAGCTCTAGGAGCACCATTGTATTGTTGTTATCACCAGAATTTGACCGGATCAGAGGTGGGCCGCGATTAAGATGGGCTTGAAGAATATACACGGAAGAAATACATGAATCGACCTTGTATACAAAGTTTGGGCTAGTTTGCCCGTGTATCTGTAAATATAGTAGGATACGTGTCGGTTAGTTAGAATTTGACTCGTGTATGGTTGGGATTATTCCCACGTTAGAAAGTCTACGGACTATAAATATGAATCTAGGGTTATTGAGAAAAACAACAATCACGTTCATCACAAACCAATCTAGGCGCATCGCCAACCCCTTGTTTCGAGGGTTTCTTCCGGGTAAGCATCATGCTGCCTAGATCGCATCTTGCGATCTAGGCAGTACACGTTTATTCGTTGTTCATGCGTTGCTCGTGCCGAAGCCTTGTTGATGGCGAGCAACGCAGTTATCATAGATGTGTTAGGGTTAGCATTGTTTCATCGTATCATATGCTTTCGTCCATGCAACCCTTAGATGTCTAGCCGCCCTTACACCTATCTTAGGTGTAAGGGCGGCACCTCGCTTGATCATTATTCAGGAGATCCGATCCGTTATGATTGCTCCTTGTTCTTCAAGGATTAGTTTAATATCTCGCATAGTTAGGCCTTACAAACGGGTTGAAGGATCCAGTGGCACGTAGGGTGTAGTTTGCTAGCCCTAGATAAGATGTTCCGGGGATCAACTTCATGTTGGTTTTTAGGCCTTATCTAGGGTCGGTTTATGATCACCGTGCGTGGCCGCCATGCTCAATCACGCGTAGGATGTTCCGATTATGTGGTGAAAACCCTAAATCGTAGTAGGTCGTTTTAGCTCTATATTGATCAAGCAGGACCCCCATGTGATCGTATACCTCATACGGATCATGGGTGGATCGGCTCCTTGAGCCGATTCACGAGACAACCCGAGAGCCGATCGAGGCTCGTATTTAATGTTTACGTGTATGCCATGCGAGAAACTAAGCGAAGCAAATCCATCACCTTCCCGACCAGTGTATAGGTCGGGTGGCACGCCCTTGCACCAAGCATCGGACGTGCGTGCCGAGTCTTTGCGGGCCGTCGCTCGAGGGACCAGGGCCAGCCGCAGTCCTGGGAGCCTCCCGGCTCTACTGTGTTGCCCGTCGCTGCTCGCCGGTGGGTTTCTGACCGCAACACATTCTGGCACGCCTGGTGGGACAGTCTTCGCCATCAACTGCATCGCCATCTACATATGAGATGGCGGAAGGAACTCCAGTCACGTACGAAGATCTGACTGAGGAGCTCAAGAAGAAGTATGACGAGGTCAAAGCGATCCTCGAAGCCGACCTCATCGGCTCTTTCCAGAGAACCCGCTCACACGGCATCAGGTGGAAGGGGTTCTCACTCGAAGGCGCGCTCGATGGAGTGGACCTGTCTGCCCCGTCGAAGAACGCACCAGGTCTCGCGTCGGAGATTAATTTCATGGTAGCTCATTCGCTGCACCGCCATTCTGAGAGCTTGGTGAACACTTTGGAGCGTGTCGCCCTTCGGGTGATCCAGGAAATCATGAGGCATCAGCACTCTCCGTCAGGACCAGCTCTAGGGACTCACCAAGGAGAGATACCACTCCAGTCCCGACCACCGCTGCCGTTCGCGTTGGCAGCACCGCAGTGCCGAGTTCACCGGCATACGTCGTCTACAAGATCGGTGGTGACCCTAGTGATTACCAGCTCTTGTATGAGGCGCCTAAGGAGATCCCTCACGGATACACGTGCACATACGTGCCGCATCTGCAAGAATCGGGCACTCACGAACCGGATCGCAACAACAGGGACTTCGGAACAGCGAGGACGAACTTCCGGAACGGAACTCGAGAAGCGTACGTGGCTAGCTAAGTATGCCACTCCGACGAACCTCCGCAGCTCAACTCCCGCAGCTTGGATCGGAGCTTGAGAAGCAAGCGTGGCTGGCTAAGTATGCCACTCCAGCCGAGTCTTCGTAGTTCGACTCCCGCCGCCAGCGACCGCGGGTCGGATCAAGCACAATCTTGAGAGACCAGTTCGGCATGGTGCCGAAAAGGAGGGCAATCGGCTATTCCAAGCCGTACCCCAACGAGTACGATTTGATCCCACTACCACCCAAATATCGGCTCCCTGAATTCTCCAAGTTTAGTGGATTTGATAGCTCCAGCTCAATCGAGCATGTGAGCCGATATTTGGCGCAGCTGGGCACGATCTCAGCATCAGATGAACTACGTGTGAGGTTCTTCGCACAGTCCCTCACAGGATCGGCTTTCGGGTGGTACACATCGCTGCCACCAGACTCAATCCGGACTTGGAAGCAGCTTGGAAGAACAGCTCCACATGCGCATCACTCGGAGGCTTCCGAGGCTGGCATTGCCGATCTAGCAGAAGTACGACAGAAGCGCGGAGAAACAATGTTAGAATACATCCAGTGCTTCAGGACCGTTATGAACCGATGCTATTCGGCTCGTGTGACTGAAAAAGAAGCAGTCGAGTTGGCAGTGGTGGGTCTCGCATCACCGATCAAGGATGTGGCCTCCCAAGCAGACTACCCTTCGCTGGCGCATATGGTGCGTAAGCCGTCGTTATATGAACAGCGCCACCCGGAGGTGTACCAGGATAAATTCAAGCGTGCGGTGGTCCCGGTTGAGGCAGATGAAGATGAAGGCTCACGGGAGATCAAGAGGTAGCAAGGGCTGAATGGACTCGGGGCAAGCCCCGTGTCCCGCAAATGGGTTAAGCCACAAGGTCCTCCAAGAGGGTTTGACTTCGACGTGACCAAGGCTGAGCAAATTTTCGACCTCTTACTTAAGGAGAAGCAGCTAAAGGTACCCGAAGGCCACAAAATCCCCACGGCGCAGGAGCTGAACGGAAAGCCATACTGCAAGTGGCATAACACGTTCACCCATACCACCAACGACCGCAGGGTGTGGCGTCAGCAGATCCAAATGGCGATAGAACAAGGGCGTCTAATTTTCAGCCAGTACGCCATGAAAGTCGACACACACCCCTTCCCCGCCGTTAACATGGTGGAGTGTACTTACCCTGGGAGGTGCCAGCCAGGTTTCTCGTTCAGCATTAACATGGTAGGACCTGGGCACCACTCTGGTAAAGATAGAGACGACGGCAGCTGCTCTCATAACAAGGACAAAGAGGAAGCCATTCCACGCGACCGGCTCCGGCACGATGGCAAGCGCTACATCACAGAGGGAGAAGTAAAGAATGTGAGATATCAGCGACCTCTCTCTGATCACCTCCTCAACAAATACGTGAGCCATACGACCAACGCCGACTATACGACAATGATGACGAAAGAGATCGTCTGGCTAGCAGGTACGCTAGGACACATCGTCGGCATGATCGCGACGAGGAGAGATATGAGCGCCACGCCAAGGTAAAATCAAGGGAGCAAGACGACGTGGATAGGCACTGGGACTGTCCCTTCTTCAGACACTGCTGGGATTCAGGAATGAGCCGATTGCCTACAATCGGCAACTGCCCAGAATGTAGACAGAAGAAGAAAGATGCAGGTGACGTGTCCGTGTTCAAACGTCTAGGGCCTCTCCCGCCTCGGAACAAGCACGCTGAGTCCTCTCGGGTGGAAGATCTCGAGGAGTTAGAAGACGATGAAGAAGAAGAAGATAAGTACCACCGGCCAAGGTGGTGCCCTGATGGACTCAGCCGTTCCCAAAAGCGTAGGGTTCAGCGACTACGTGGTTTGGAGGAAGCCGAAAGGTTATACCTCCACACGTTAAGGAAGGCGCGGCCTGATCTGGCCGCGAAAATTCAGCGAACTCTGGACGAAGAAGGTCGGCCACAAAAGAAAGAGTGGCGCCCCAGGCAAAAGAAAGCCGATGATGAGACATCGGCTGGCACAAACATGGTGTTCACCCTTCCGGCGGAGTTTAGTGCTCCAGGATTAGACGAAGCACCTGTGGCACAACTTGACTGCGGCCCACGGCCAGTTATCTTTGAGAAGCCACGAGAAAGAAGTTACGTACACCCGAAGGCCCCGTACTTGCGAGGTTATATCAATGGGCAGCCCGTCAACAAGATGCCGGTGGACACCGGAGCGGCAGCCAACATTATGCCATACTCCATGCTACGTCGGTTGGGACGCTCTAGCTCGGATCTGATCAAGACCAACGTTACACTGAGCGATTTCAACGGCCAAGCATCTGAAGCACAAGGTGTTCTGAACGTGGATCTGACCATAGGAAGAAAAACCATCCCTACGGCGTTCTTTATTGTCGATAGCAAGAGCACTTATGCTGTCCTGCTAGGGAGAGATTGGATCCACGCCAACTGTTGCATTCCATCCACGATGCACCAATGTTTAATACAATGGGATGGAGATGAAGTAGAGGTCGTCCAAGCAGATGACTCAGCCGAGATTTCAACGGCTGGCATGAACGTTTGGGAGACGACAGGCCAGGAGCCACTCTCAGGCATCACTTTGGACGACTGCGAGCGCATCGACGTGACGAAGGACGGGGTTAGGCTGGTTTTATCCACCGGCCTGACCGTGTAACAAGAGCAAAACCTATGGACGTACGTGGCAAGGCCGATCCTTGTGATCGGCCCCAAAAAATAAAAGGGATAATCTGGTCTCAAGCATGTCACGTGGTTATAGTAAAGCAAGACCAAGATGTAAACCTTCATCGAGCGATTCAATCAACATGGAGGCCGATTCCGAAGAATCGGCCAAAATTATCCTCACCATACGTTCCGCCTCGTATTCAACGTCGATCTAACGGGCAACGGGTTTACGTCGGCTGATGACCTTGGAAGAAGTCAACATTGGTCCTGACGGAGCCGATGTTCAAGTACAGTGCCTTGGCTAACTACAGAGCCGATATCTGCAGTTACCTGACAGATTCGGCTCGGGGGGCACCTAATCAGATGAACATGTGCGATACATGTGCAGTGAAATATTGGGGGCCGATAGAAAAATCGGCCAGTAAAAAAAATTCATAATGTACAGCCGATGCACAGACATCGACTTTAGAACTAAGAAACAAAGCCGATGCACAACCATCGACTCTAGTACAAATTACAGGATCTACCAGCTGCGTGTTCAAGGCGCGGATTTCAGCCAAGACGGTCTTCAGTTCAGCTTTGAGGCCTTCTGCTTCCTCGAGGGAGTGAACGATGAGAGCTTCCTTGGCTTCAATGAATTGTTTTGGTGCCCGAACTTTCTCTGCGAGAACCTCCAACCCTTTGCGCAAGGTCGCCAGTTCGGCAGTGCTGTCAGATGTGTCAGTTTTGGCGTACAAGGCAGCCTTTTGCTCATTAAGCCGTTGGCATTTTGTCTGCAATATCGGCTTTCAATGGAAAAAGAGGTGATCGGCTCTGGTGTTTCTGCTGTTGGTTTGGCCAAGTTGGCCACCTTCTCAACTACACTCGTAGAAGTTGTTAGGGCCAGAGTGGCGGATGGCATGGGTACCTTCTCGACTTCCCCATTGGAGGTGTCATCAGTCTGCAAAGGGAGAAGTTAGCCGATGGGAACGACAAGGGGTCAACATGCAAAATGAGCCGAGGAGAGGACAAAGTTACATGTGATATCTCCTGGTTTAATGGAGAGGCTTGCGTCTCCTTGCAAGCTCTCTTGATTCATCGGCTCTCTATACGTAGGCTGCCCTGCCCCGTTTTGATGAGAGTTTGGGAAACGGCATGTTCAGGGGCTGACCTTTTCTTAGAAGCTGACGGTGGCAAGTCCGGGCTGGCTCGCGTGGTGGTTGTCTCGAATTGCCCGAGCTCGAGTCCCTTCAACTAGACTGTGTGTCTTCACTAGAGTTTCCTTCAGGGGGGTCTGTAGAAGAAATACAAGTATGCTGCAGAAGTCTAGAAGGATGGATGAAATCAGTCAAAGCATGGGTGAAGCTTATGTGCGAGCCTTCTTGAGAGGGAGTAGGGCTTTGGCGCTTTAGAGTCCTCTTGGCAGCTACTTTCGTCACCACTGTTCTCGCCTTGACTGAGGCTCGGGGGCAGCTGACCTAGTAGACACTCTGCTTTTTGAAGCCGATTTAGGTGTCATCGGCTAGCTCTGCATCACAACCTTCTTCAAAGGGGGTGAGTTGTTGTGGAAGTGGACCACCGGAGCTGTTGGGAGGAATTCGGAAGAGAAGGATGGGCAGTAGAATGTCTGATACCTAGAAACTAATGATGGAACGAAGCATTAATTCAGATGTTTATTGTTGATTCTGGCGCTATGTTTGGATAGCGAGGAGCGGTTAAGGATTACCTTCAGGCCGGAGACCATAGCGTTGACATTGGATGATTCCGCCATTGGGTCCATTGCAAGTGCAAACCTGCGCGATTAACATCTGAGGTTCGTATGGCCGTGGGTTGAATCTGTTTGAGCGGCGATTTGGGGATCTGAGTGTTGCTCTTTCGGATAAGTCGCAGGTTACCATTTGAATAGACCATAGAGCTGGCCTTGCTCGCGTTTTATTGCAAGGGCCGATGCGCTGCCATCGGCTCTTGGTGTATTGACTTACTTTGACAATCGGCAAAACTGGTAAAAGGACAGAATCGGCTTAGAGATGTTTTCTTCATTAATAAAGGTGCTTTTACAGAGGGGAGCCGATGGCTCAAGGAAGAAAGAACAAAAGCCGATTACTACTACTAGTCCTATGCTAGTAATCCCTAATATAAGGGCCGTTGCTGCTTTTGTCGTCGTCATCACTGCCGCTGGCGCAGCTGCTGGCGGGCTCCTCGTCGCTGCTCCCGTAGCCCTCAACGGGAGCTTCGTCCTCCTCTTCATCATCGCTGTCGTCGTCGTCCCACCAGGCGCGGAGGCGCTTCGCCGGCGGGTAATCCTCGAGGGAGTCGTCGTCGTCGTCTTCTTCCTCCTCTTCCTCGGAGGAGGTGAAGTCGTCCCAGGAAAAGCGGTCGTCTTCGCTCTCCGCCTCCTCCTCCCCGTCGACGAGGAATTGGAGGTCGTCCTCTCCGTCGGTCAAGGACTTGTCATCCTCGGACCAGACGGAGGAATCATGGTCCTCCTTGTCCCACGTCGTTGGGGCGAGTATGTCGTGCGCCGCCAACGAGCCCCACTCTGGCGTCGGCTCACGGAAGGGAGACGATATGTAGGAGAGGTTTGAGGAGGCAGAGGAGGAGGAGGAGGAGGAAGAAGACATGGTTACAGAGGAAGGGGGTTTTTTGCCGATGGCTAGGACCGAACAAGAGGATAAAGGGGCGAACTGCTCGACGCGGTTAAATAATGGGATATTGGGGAGAGTTAATGTTACAGCAGTTTCCGAGGAAGTGGTGCCAAAGAATTGTCAAATCGCGCAGAGAAGTTGAGAAGGCAAGGCATCATGATGAAGGATACTGCAGCGGTTCTGCTCTGCCATGACATGACCCGACGAAGAAAAAGCAGAGTGATTTTGGAATTATCATTTCCAAAACCAGGGGGGCATGTGTTATCACCAGAATTTGACCGGATCAGAGGTGGGCCGCGATTAAGATGGGCTTGAAGAATATACACGGAAGAAATACATGAATCGGCCTTGTATACAAAGTTTGGGCTAGTTTGCCCGTGTATCGTAAATATAGTAGGATACGTGTCGGTTAGTTAGAATTTGACTCGTGTACGGTTGGGATTATTCCCACGTTAGAATGTCTACGGACTATAAATATGTATCTAGGGTTATTGAGAAAAACAACAATCACGTTCATCACAAACCAATCTAGGCGCATCGCCAACCCCTTGTTTCGAGGGTTTCTTCCGGGTAAGCATCATGCTGCCTAGATCGCATCTTGCGATCTAGGCAATACACGTTTATTCGTTGTTCATGCGTTGCTCGTGCTGAAGCCTTGTTGATGGCGAGCAACGTAGTTATCATAGATGTGTTAGTGTTAGCATTGTTTCATCGTATCATATGCTTTCGTCCATGCAACCCTTAGACGTCTAGCCGCCCTTACACCTATCTTAGGTGTAAGGGCAGAGGTGTAAGGGCGGCACCTCGCTTGATCATTATTCAGTAGATCCGATCCGTTATGATTGCTCCTTGTTCTTCAAGGATTAGTTTAATATCTGCATAGTTAGGCCTTACAAACGGGTTGAAGGATCCAGTGGCACGTAGGGTGTAGTTTGCTAGCCGTAGATAAGATGTTCCGGGGATCAACTTCATGTTGGTTTTTAGGCCTTATCTAGGGTCGGTTTATTATCACCGTGCGTGGCCGCCAGGCTCAATCACGTGTAGGATGTTCCGATTATGTGGTGAAAACCCTAAATCGTAGTAGGTCGTTTTAGCTCTATATTGATCAAGCAGGACCCCCATGTGATCGTATACCTCATACGGATCATGGGTGGATCGGCTCCTTGAGCCGATTCACGAGACAACCCGAGAGCCGATCGAGGCTCGTATTTAATGTTTACGTGTATGCCATGCAGGAAACTAAGCGGAGCAAATCCATCACCTTCCTGACCAGGTATAGGTCAGGTGGCACGCCCTTGCACCAGCATCGGACGTGCGTGCCGAGTCTTTGCGGGCCGTCGCTCGAGGGACCAGGGCCAGCCGCAGTCCTGGGAGCCTTCCGGCTCTACTGTGTTGCCTGTCGCTGCTCGCCGGTGGGTTTCTGACCGCAACAATTGTGTGACTACTATATACACTCATAGCAGGAGTAGAGGTGTTACCTCCATCGGAGGGCCTCGAACCTGGGTACGTCGACCGTGTCACTCGTGCCCATACCCGCTTCCGGATACCACCGTGAGACCATCTAGGAACCAGCTTCGATTAGGTACCCTATGGCATATGCCGTGACGATACCACGACATTTGGCGCCCACCGTGGGGCCTTCAGCGTCCGCGGCCGGTGTCTTCATCCGGACGGGCCTCACCATCACCACCGGCGAGCGGGTCGCTTCAGGCTTGATCTGGAGATTCGGCTCCCTCGACTGCATCAGCGACAACGCTGGTTGCTTCGCCGACCGGCCATCCTCTGCCGGCGGCAACATCATCAGCTTCGGCGGCTTCGACGTCTACGTCGCCACCGTCGCACCACCGCGCTATCCGCGCCAGATCCTGCGCTGCGCAAGCCCTCCCCCTGGAGCCGGCGCCAGCCTCACCGCCGCCAGCCCCTGCATCATGCACGAGGTCCACGCGACGAACAGCCCACCAAGTCCACGCGTGTCCGCGGCCCCGACTTGGAGCGCAACGTCGGCGGGCACGCGTCCGCATCAGGCGCGAAGCCGCCACCACCACCATCCCGGCTGGAGGAAGTCCGGGCGAAGCTGAGCACTCCGCTCACAACCGGCGCCGGCGCCGACGCCGCCACCGTCGAGGCGGACTTGGAGGCGCACCGCGTGCTCCTCCTCAAGCAGACTGAGGAGCTGGCTGCTTCTAAACGCCAGTGGGAGATCACCCAGCGCGAGTACAACCGCGCCCACGGCCTCACCCCAGGCGGCGACAACCCCAGCCGAGCCGGCCAGATCCGCCGCAGAGGCCGCGACCTAGGCGCCGAGATCGACCGCGACGGCGCGGAAGCGCCGGCTCCATCAATGGAGCTGCCCCTCTACAACACCCCCGACAAGAACATGCTCGCGGCCGAAGCCGCCGCGGAAGAGCTGCACCGCCTTGAAGGCGAAGAGTTACGCCGCCAGACCGAGCGGGTGACTGAGTTGCTGAAGGCTGCCAACCGGTAGTCGAAAGACCCCAGGTACGCCCAAGATCCCAGAGCCTCTCACGCTCGTGGTGCCGCAGGCAACGCCAGGGACACGGCCGAGTCCATCTCCCCAGCGCCAAGCCGGCGCAACGACTCCCGCGCCACGCACGCGAGCTCAAGCCGGCCGAGCCGCCAGCCAGGCGGCGGCAGCAGCCGCAGCCGGCCTCCGCCAAGCCGGAACCAGGAGCAAGACTCCGAGCCTCGACGCCAGCACCGGCCGGCTCCAGAAGCCAGCGGCGCCCGCCAGCCGGCACGCTCCCGGCTGGGCCCGCGCATCGAGCCGGCGGACGCCCGAGATCGCCTCGACCGGCTGGTTGAGTCCCGCATTGCGGAAGAAGAGGGGCCAGCCGGCCCAAAGTGCTTCGGGCCCCGCATCACCAACGAGCCCATGATCGACGGCTTCCAGCTCCCGCGCGACACCCCCAAGTACGACGGCACCGCCAAGCCGGAGGACTGGCTGCTGGACTACTCCACCGCAGTCGGCATCGCCGGGGGCAACAAGCGCTGGGCGGTACGCTACTCCCCCCTGATGCTGGTCGGCTCCGCCCGCACCTGGCTCAACAACCTGCCAGCCGGCAGCATCAACGGCTGGTTGGATTTCGAAGAGGCCTTCATCAGCAACTTCACCGGCACCTATCGCCGGCCGGGTCGCCCTCAGCAGCTTGAGATGTGCAAGCAAGGCCCGGACGAGACGGACCGCGCATACCCGACGCGCCGGGTGCGAGATGCGCAACTCCTGCGAGGGTGTGCACGAGATCCGGAGCCATCAGCTTCTTCATGGGAGGCTGCCGGCCCAACACCATGCTGTGGCATAAGCTACGCCGCAGCGACCCCAAGTCGATGGCCGCCTTGATGGCCATCGCCGACAAGTACGCGCTGGCTGAGGAAGCCGGCAAGGCGCCGGCTGAGATTTCACCAGCCCCAACAAGGCGGGACAACAACAAGCCGGCCGAGCACAAGCCGGCCGAAGGCGGCTCGCATGGCAGCCGGCGGGATAATTACCGCGGCAAGCGGCACAGCGACCAGCCGGACCGCCGGTACGGTTCCGCCCATGTGGCAGCCGTGTCGGACCATGCGGCGCCAGGCGGCAGCCGGCGCCAGAAGCAAGACCGGCAGTGGAAGCCGAAGTACACCTTCGAGCAGATGCTCGACTCGCCATGCAAGTACCACAGCGGCAAGAACCCCTCCAACCACACCACCCGCGACTGCCACTTCATGAAGCGGCTGACAAGCGGCGAACCCCTCCCGCCTCCACCCCCGCCTCCTCCAGCCGGCGGGCCGGGTGGCCGAGCCGGCGCAGAGAACGCCAACCTCGAGCACCACGAGGCTAACCAAGTGCAACATGGCCGCTACTTGGCCGGGGATGCCACCTACATCATCTTCACCTCCGAGCCCGAGGACAAGACGAGCCAGCAGAGCCGTTCCCTCGAGGTCAACGCGATCATACCGCCGGTCCCCCAGTACCTAAACTGGTCAGAGCAGGCCATCACATTTGATCGCCGCGACACACCGGCTGTCCTGCCGAAGCCGGGCAGCTACGCCATGGTCCTTGACCCCACCATCGGCACGACTCGGCGCAGCGTGCGCTTCTCGCGCGTCCTCATCGACGGGGGCAGCAGCATCAACATCCTCTACCGCGACACCGCCCGCAAGCTAGGCATCCAAGAAGCCGAGCTGCGTCCCACCCCCACCGTCTTCCATGGCATCGTGCCGGGCCACTGCTGCCAGCCGATCGGCCGGATCACGCTGGAGGTGATGTTCGGGAAGCCGGATCACTTCCGCACCGAAAGGATCGAGTTCGAGGTTGTGGACCTCGTCAGTCCGTACCACGCGCTCCTGGGCAGGTCGGCCCTGACCAAGTTCATGGCGGTGCCCCACTACGGGTACCTGAAGATGAAGCTACCTGGCCCTAAAGGGGTCATCACCGTAGCCGGCGACTATCGCCGCTCCATGGACTGCGCCACGCGAGCTCCAAGATGGCCCGGACGCTGGTCATCGCCACCGAGAAGCAGCTCATCCACGACGCCGTCGCCCGGCTAAGGCCGCGCAGGCGGACATGCCGGCCGTGGGCAACCCGGCTGGGACGACTCACTTCCAGCCGGCCGACAACACCAAGAAGATCCTGCTCGACCCGGCGCAGCCGGATCAAGTTCGTCACCATCGGTGCCGGCTTGAGCAGCAAATAGGAAAGCGAGCTCACCGGCTTCCTCCGTGAGAATCGGGACATCTTCGCATGGTCTCCAAGGGACATGCCGGGTGTGCCGAGGAGTTGGCTGAGCACCACCTCCACGTCGGGCCCGAAGCCAAGCCGGTGAAGCAGCCCCTCGGGCGCTTCGCCGAAGAAAGAAGGAAGGCCATCGGTGAAGAAATCGCCCGGCTCCTCGCAGCCGGCTTCATCATGGAAGTGCTGCACCCGGACTGGTTAGCAAACCCAGTCCTGGTTTTGAAGAAGAACGGATCCTGGAGCATGTGTATCGACTACACCAGCCTCAACAAGGCGTGCCCGAAGGACCCCTTCCCCCTGCCGCGCATAGATCAAGTTATAGACTCGACTGCCGGCTGTGAACTGTTGTCTTTTCTAGATGCCTATTCGAGGCTACCACCGGATTCCTTTGAATCCGGCTGATCAAATAAAGACTTCGTTCATTACCCCGTATGGGGCTTATCGCTACACGACTATGCCATTCGGCTTGAAAAATGCAGGCGCCACCTACCAAAGGTGCATGCAAAAGTGTTTGCGGGATCAAATCGGCAGAAATGTTCACGCATATGTGGATGATGTCGTTGTAAAAACCAAGGAGATGCCTACCCTCCTTGATGACTCGAGAGAAACCTTCACCAATCTGCGAAGATTCCGGATGAAGCTCAACCCGGCCAAGTGCACGTTCGGCGTGCCGGCCGGCCAACTCCTGGGCTACCTCGTCTCTCGGCGAGGAATCGAAGCCAACCCGGAGAAGATCGGTGCCATTGAGAAGATGGAACTGCCGCGAGTGCCTCAAGGACGTCCGGAAGTTCACCGGATGCCCGGCCTCCTTGAGCCGCTTCGTCGGCCGGGCTGGGAGAGAAGGCACTCGCCCTTGTACCAGTTGCTGAAGAAATCGGACAAATTCGTCTGGTCACCGCAGGCGGATGAAGCCTTCCGTGACTTAAAGCGCGTGCTCTCAACCGCTCCCATCCTCGCATCGCCGGCTTCAATGGAGCCGATGCTGTTATACATCGCTGCCACCAATCGTGTGGTTAGCATCGTCCTGGTGGTGGAACGCAAGGAAGCCAGCAAGGAAGTCGGCAAGGAGCAGTCGGTCCAGCGCCCAGTCTACTACCTTAGCGAAGTGCTGTCCCGACCAAAGCAAAACTACCCCCACTACCGAGAAGGTCACATACGGCGTATACATGGCGGCCAAGAAGCTCAAGCACTACTTCCAGGAGACTCCCATCAAGGTGGTGGCCACGGCACCCTTGGCGGAAATCATTGGCAGCAAGGACGCCAATGGCCGGGTTGCCAAGTGGGCCCTGGAACTAGCCGCCCACACCATCATCTACGAGCCGCGCACATCCATCAAGTCGCAGATCCTCACGGACTTCTTTGTCGACTGGGCCGAGATGCAATGCCTGCCGCCTGTGCCTGACTCCACGCACTGGAAGCTGCACTTCGACGGCTCGAAGATGCGAAACGGCTTGGGAGCCGGCATCGTCGTCACCTCCCCCAAGGGAGATCGGCTGGACTACGTCCTGCAGATCCACTTCGTTGCATCCAATAATGTGGCGGAGTACGAGGCGCTCATTCATGGGCTGAAGCTGGCCAAGGAGATAGGCGTGCGTCGCATCCTTTGCTTCGGCGACTCCGACTTGGTTATACAGCAAGCATCGGGCGACTGGGACGCGAAGGACGCCAACATGGCCTCGTACCGCTTCCACGTCCAGCAGCTATCCGGCTTCTTCGATGGCTGCGAATTCCATCATGTGCCGCGAGCAAACAACGAGGCGGCAGACGCCCTATCCAAGATTGGCTCAACCCGGCAAGCTATTCCGCCGGGCGTTGCCTTGGCGGTCCTCAAGAAACCGTCCATCATACCGTCACCGGACTCGGATTCCATATTCGTGCCGGCTGACCCGGGGCTTCTCAGCCAAACCCGGGGCTTCATCGCCCAAGTCGGGGGCTTATCGGCCGAACCCGCCGGCTCCACGGCCGAACCCGGGGGCTTCTCGGTCCAACGCGGGGGCTTCTCAGCCAAACTCGGGGCTTCTCAGCCGAACCCGCCGGCTTCATAGCCGGACCCGGCGACCATGCAGTCGAAACCGGAAGCTCCGAAGATGGAGGCCTTGGTGGTCAGCGTATTTGAAATAAAATGCGTACCATCATGGGCACAAGAATTCCTCTCCTACCTCACCGATGGTGTGTTGCCCAATGACAGGGTTCAAGCCAGGCAGATTGAGAGAAGGGCCAAGGCCTATACAATCATCAACCACGAGCTGTACAAACGCAGCGTAAGTGGGGTGCTCCAGCCGGTGCGTCGAGCCGGCTGAAGGGATTGAACTCCTACGGGAAATCCATCGGGGAGAGTGCGGCCACCACGCCTCCTCCGAGCCATAGTGGCCAAAGCCTTCCAGCACGGTTTTTATCGGCCGATCGCGCTCGGAGACGCGAAGAACCGGTGAAGAAGTGCAACGGCTGCCAACGCTTTGCCAAGCAAAGCACACGCCGGCTTCCGCCTTGAAGACCATCCCCATTACCTGGCCGTTTGCCGTATGGGGCTTGGATATGGTGGGCCCATTCAAAACAGCCCGAGGCGGCATGACTCACCTCTTGGTGATGATTGATAAATTCACTAAGTGGATCGAAGCCAAGCCAATCAAGAAGCTGGACGGCTGATACGTCTCCGACGTATCGATAATTTCTTATGTTCCATGCCACATTATTGATGATATCTACATGTTTTATGCACACTTTATGTCATATTCGTGCATTTTCTGGAACTAACCTATTAACAAGATGCCGAAGAGCCGATTGCTTGTTTTCTGTTGTTTTTGGTTTCAGAAATCCTAGTAACGAAATATTCTCGGAATTGGACGAAATCAACGCCCAGGGTCCTATTTTGCCACGAAGCTTCCGGAAGACCGAAGAGGAGTCGAAGTGGGGCCACGAGGTGCCGCCACCATAGGGCGGCGCGGCCTAGGCCCTGGCCGCGCCGACCTATGGTGTGGGGCCCTCGTGTAGCCCCCCACGTTGCCCTTCCGCCTACTTAAAGCCTCCGTCGCGAAAACCCCAGAACCTAGAACCACGATACGGAAAACCTTACTGAGACGCCGCCGCCACCAATCCCATCTCGGGGGATTCTGGAGATCTCCTCCGGCACCCTGCCGGAGAGGGGATTCATCTCCCGGAGGACTCTTCACCGCCATGGTCGCCTCGGAGTGATGAGTGAGTAGTTCACCCCTGGACTATGGGTCCATAGCGAGTAGCTAGATGGTTGTCTTCTCCTCATTGTGCTTCATTGTTGGATCTTGTGAGCTGCCTAACATGATCAAGATCATCTATCTGTAATACTATATGTTGTGTTTGTCGGGATCCGATGGATAGAGAATACCATGTTATGTTAATTATCAAGTTATTACCTATGTGTTGTTTATGATCTTGCATGCTCTCCGTTATTAGTAGAGGCTCTGGCCAAGTTTTTGCTCTTAACTCCAAGAGGGAGTATTTATGCTCGATAGTGGGTTCATGCCGCATTGATACCGGGACGAGTGACAGAAAGTTCTAAGGTTGTGTTGTGCTTGTTGCCACTAGGGATAAAACATTGATGCTATGTCTAAGGATGTAGTTGTTGATTACATTACGCACCATACTTAATGCAATTGTCTCGTTGCTTTGCAACTTAATACTGGAAGGGGTTCGGATGATAACCTCGAAGGTGGACTTTTTAGGCATAGATGCAGTTGGATGGCGGTCTATGTACTTTGTCGTAATGCCCAATTAAATCTCACTTGTAGTTATCATGACATGTATGTGCATTGTTATGCCCTCTCTATTTGTCAATTGCCCGACTGTAATTTGTTCACCCAACATGCTTTTATCTTATGGGAGAGACACCTCTAGTGAACTGTGGACCCCGGTCCATTCTTTAATACTGAAATACAAATCTGCTGCAATACTTGTTTTTACTGTTTTCTCTGCAAACAATCATCTTCCACACAATACGGTTAATCCTTTGTTACAGCAAGCCGGTGAGATTGACAACCTCACTGTTTCGTTGGGGCAAAGTACTTCGGTTGTGTTGTGCAGGTTCCACGTTGGCGCCGGAATCCCTGGTGTTGCGCCGCACTACATCCCGCCGCCATCAACCTTCAACGTGCTTCTTGGCTCCTCTTGGTTCGATAAACCTTGGTTTCTTTCTGAGGGAAAACTTGCTGCTGTGCGCATCATACCTTCCTCTTGGGGTTCCCAACGAACGTGTGAATTACACGCCATCAAGCATATTTCCTGGCACCGTTGCCGGGGAAATCAAGACACGCTGCAAGGGGAGTCTCCACTTCCCAACCTCTTTACTTTGTTTTTGTCTTGCTTTATTTTATTTACTTCTTTGTTTTCTGCATTATATCAAAACACAAAAATATTAGTTGCTAGTTTTACTTTATTTACTGTCTTGTTTGCTATATCAAAAACACAAAAAAATTAGTCTACTTGCATTTACTTTATCTAGTTTGTTTTATTTACCACTGCTAAAATGGCCACCCCTGAAAATACTAAGTTGTGTGACTTCACTAGCACAAATAATAATGATTTCCTATGCACACCTATTGCTCCACCTGCTACTACAGCAGAATTCTTTGAAATTAAACTCGCTTTACTTGAATCTTGTTATGCGAGAGCAATTTTACGGTGTTAGTTCCGATGATCTCGCTGCCCATCTCAATAATTTTGTTGAATTGTGTGAAATGCAAAAGTATAAAGATGTAGATGGTGACATTATAAAATTAAAATTGTTTCCTTTCTCATTAAGAGGAAGAGCTAAAGATTGGTTGCTATCTCTCGCCTAAGAATAGTATTGATTCCTGGACTAAATGCAAGGATGCTTTTATTGGTAGATATTATCTCCCTGCTAAAATTATATCTTTGAGGAGTAGAATAATGAATTTTAAACAATTGGATAATGAACATGTTGCTCAAGCTTGGGAAAGAATGAAATCTTTGGTTAAAAATTACCCAACCCACGGACTGACTACTTGGATGATCATCCAAACCTTCTATGCAGGACTAAATTTTTCTTCGCGGAATTTATTGGATTCAGCTGCTGGAGGTACCTTTATGTCCATCACTCTTGGTGAAGCAACAAAGCTCCTTGATAATATGATGGTTAATTACTCTGAATGGCACACGGAAAGAGCTCCACAAGGTAAGAAGGTAAATTCCGTTGAAGAATCCTCTTCCTTGAATGATAAGGTTGATGCTATTATGTCTATGCTTGTGAATGATAGGACTAATGTTGATCCTAATAATGTTCCGTTAGCTTCATTGGTTGCCCAAGAAGAACATGTTGATGTAAACTTCATTAAAAATAATAATTTCAACAACAATGCTTATCGGAACAATTCTAGTAATAACTATAGGCCATATCCTTATAATAATGGTAACGGTTATGCTAATTCTTATGGGAATTCTTACAACAATAATAGGAATACACCCCCTGGACTTGAAGCTATGCTTAAAGAATTTATTAGTACACAAACTGCCTTTAACAAATCTGTTGAGGAAAAGCTCAATAAAATTGATATTCTTGCTTCTAAGGTTGATAGTCTTGCCTCTGATGTTGATCTTTTGAAATCGAAAGTTATGCCTAATAGGGATATTGAAAATAAAATTGTTACTACAGCAAATGCCATCCAAGTTAGAATTAATGAGAATATAAGATTAATGGCTGAACTGCGTGCTAGGTGGGATAGAGAAGAAAATGAAAAACTAGCTAAAGAAAAAAATGTAGCTAAAGTTTGGACTATTACCACCACTAGCAATGCTAATGATTCACATGTTGCTGCACCTCCTACTATTAATGGTAAAATAATTGGTGTTGGCAATGTTTCTACTCCTAGTGCAAAGCGCGCAAAATTACCCGAAACTGCTAAAACTGCTGAAACCGCCCGTGATAAAGCTGCTGAAATTTTTTCCAACCTTGGGGATGATAATCCCATTGCTTTAGATTGTAATGATTTAGATTTTGATGATTTCCACATCTCTGAAGTTATAAAGTTCTTACAAAAACTTGCTAAGAGTCCCAATGCTAGCGCTCGTAAACTTGGCTTTCACAAAACATATTACAAATGCTCTCATAAAAGCTAGAGAAGAGAAACTAAAACTTGAAACTTCTATTCCTAGAAAGCTAGAGGATGGTTGGGAGCCCATCATTAAAATGAGGGTCAAAGATTTTGATTGTAATGCTTTATGTGATCTTGGTGCAAGTATTTCGCTATGCCTAAGAAAGTCTATGATATGCTTGACTTGCCACCAATGAAAAACTGTTATCCGGATGTTAATCTCGCTGATAATGCTAAAAAGAAACCTTTGGGGAAAGTTGATAATGTTCATATTATGGTTAACAATAACCTTGTCCCCGTTGATTTTGTTGTCTTGGATATTGAATGCAATGCATCTTGCCCCATTATATTGGGAAGACCTTTTCTTCGAACCGTTGGTGCTACTATTGATATGAAGGAAGGTAATATTAAATATCAATTTCCTCTCAAGAAAGGTATGGAACACTTCCCTAGAAAGAGAATGAAGTTACCTTATGATTCTATTATTAGAACAAATTATGATGTTGATGCTTCATCTCTTGATGTTACTTGAGTTACACTTTCTGCGCCTAGGCTGAAAGGCGTTAAAGAAAAGCGCTTATGGGAGACAACCCATGTTTTTACTACAGTATTTTTGTTTTATATTTGAGTCTTGGAAGTTGTTTACTACTGTAGCAACCTCTCCTTATCTTAGTTTGATGTTTTGTTGTGCCAAGTAAAGTCTTTGATAGTAAAGTAAATACTAGATTTGGATTACTGCGCAGCAACAGATTTCTTTGCTGTCACGAATCTGGGTCTAATTCTCTGTAGGTAACTCAGAAAATTAAGCCAATTTACGTGAGTGATCCTCAGATATGTACGCAACTTCCATTCAATTTGGGCATTTTCATTTGAGCAAGTCTGGTGCCCTAATAAAATCCATCTTTACGGACTGTTCTGTTTTGACAGATTCTGCCTTTTATTTTGCATTGCCTCTTTTGCTATGTTGGATGAATTTCTTTGATCCATTAATGTCCAGTAGCTTTATGCAATGTCCAGAAGTGTTAAGAATGATTGTGTCACCTCTGAACATGTTAATGTTTATTGTGCACTAACCCTCTAATGAGTTGTTTCGAGTTTGGTGTGGAGGAAGTTTTCAAGGATCAAGAGAGGAGTATGATACAATATGATCAAGGAGAGTGAAAGCTCTAAGCTTGGGGATGCCCCGGTGGTTCACCCCTGCATATTCTAAGAAGACTCAAGCGTCTAAGCTTGAAGATGCCCAAGGCATCCCCTTCTTCATAGACAACATTATCAGGTTCCTCCCCTGAAACTATATTTGTATTCCGTCACATCTTATGCACTTTGCTTGGAGCGTCGGTTTGTTTTTATTTTTTGTTTTGTTTGAATAAAATGGATCCTAGCATTCACTTTGTGGGAGAGAGACACGCTCCGCTGTAGCATATGGACAAGTATGTCCTTAGGCTCTACTCATAGTACTCATGGCGAAGTTTCTTCTTCGTTAAATTGTTATATGGTTGGAATTGGAAAATACTACATGTAGTAATTCTAAAATGTCTTGGATAATTTGATACTTGGCAATTGTTGTGCTCATGTTTAAGCTCTTGCATCATATACTTTGCACCCATTAATGAAGAAACACTTAGAGCTTGCTAATTTGGTTTGCATATTTGGTTTCTCTAGAGTCTAGATAATATCTAGGATTGAGTTTTGAACAACAAGGAAGACGGTGTAGAGTCTTATAATGTTTACAATATGTCTTTTATGTGAGTTTTGCTGTACCGTTCATCCTTGTGTTTGTTTCAAATAACCTTGCTAGCCTAAACCTTGTATCGAGAGGGAATACTTCTCATGCATCCAAAATCCTTGAGCCAACCACTATGCCATTTGTGTCCACCATACCTACCTACTACATGGTATTTATCCGCCATTCCAAAGTAAATTGCTTGAGTGCTACCTTTAAAATTCCATCATTCACCTTTGCAATATATAGCTCATGGTACAAATAGCTTAAAAACTATTGTGGTATTGAATATGTACTTATGCACTTTATCTCTTATTAAGTTGCTTGTTGTGCGATAACCATGCTTACAGGGACGCCATCAACTATTCTTTGTTGAATATCATGTGAGTTGCTGTGCTTGTCTCGAAGTAAGAGAGATCTACCACCTTAATGGTTGGAGCATGCATATTGTTAGAGAAGAGCATTGGGCCGCTAACTAAAGCCATGATTCATGGTGGAAGTTTCAGTTTTGGACATATATCCTCAATCTCATATGAGAATAATAATTGTTGCCACATGCTTATGCATTAAAGAGGAGTCCATTATCTGTTGTCCATGTTGTCCCGGTATGGATGTCTAAGTTGAGAATAATCAAAAGCGAGAAATCCAAAATGCGAGCTTTCTCCTTAGACCTTTGTACGAGGCGGCATGGAGGTACCCCATTGTGACACTTGGTTAAAACATGTGTATTGTGATGATCCGGTAGTCCAAGCTAATTAGGACAAGGTGCGGGCACTATTAGTATACTATGCATGAGACTTGCAACTTGTAAGATATAATTTACATAACTCATATGCTTTATTACTACCGTTGACAAAATTGTTTCATGTTTTCAAAATAAAAGCTCTAGCACAAATATAGCAATCGATGCTTTCCTCTTTGAAGGACCATTCTTATTACTTTTATGTTGAGTCAGTTCACCTATTTCTCTCCACCTCAAGAAGCAAACACTTGTGTGAACTGTGCATTGATTCCTACATACTTGCATATTGCACTTGTTATATTACTCTATGTTGACAATTATCTATGAGATATACATGTTACAAGTTGAAAGCAACCGCTGAAACTTAATCTTCCTTTGTGTTGTTTCAATACCTTTACTTTGATTTATTGCTTTATGAGTTAACTCTTATGCAAGACTTATTGATGCTTGTCTTGAAGAACTATTCATGAAAAGTCTTTGCTTTATGATTCACTTGTTTACTCATGTCATTACCATTGTTTTGATCGCTGCATTCATTACATATGTTTACAAATAGTATGATCAAGGTTATGATGGCATGTCACTTCAGAAATTATCTTTGTTATCGTTTTACCTGCTCGGGACGAGCAGAACTAAGCTTGGGGATGCTGATACGTCTCCAACTTATCGATAATTTCTTATGTTCCATGCCACATTATTGATGATATCTACATGTTTTATGCACACTTTATGTCATATTCGTGCATTTTCAGGAACTAACCTATTAACAAGATGCCGAAGAGCCGATTGCTTTGTTTTACTGCTGTTTTTGGTTTCGAAATCCTAGTAACGAAATATTCTCGGAATTGGACGAAATCAACGCCCGGGGTCCTATTTTGCCACGAAGCTTCCGGAAGACCGAAGAGGAGTTGAAGTGGGGCCACAAGGCGCCGCCACCATAGGGCGGCGCGGCCCAGGCCCTGGCCGCGCCGACCTATGGTGTGGGGCCCTCGTGTGGCCCCCCGCGTTGCCCTTCCGCCTACTTAAAGCCTCCGTCGCGAAAACCCCAGAACCGAGAACCACGATACGGAAAACCTTACTGAGACGCCGCCGCCGCCAATCCCATCTCGGGGGATTCTGGAGATCTCCTCCGGCACCCTGTCGGAGAGGGGATTCATCTCCCGGAGGACTCTTCACCGCCATGGTCGCCTCCGGAGTGATGAGTGAGTAGTTCACCCCTGGACTATGGGTCCATAGCAGTAGCTAGATGGTTGTCTTCTCCTCATTGTGCTTCATTGTTGGATCTTGTGAGCTGCCTAACATGATCAAGATCATCTATCCGTAATACTATATGTTGTGTTTGTCGGGATCCGATGGATAGAGAATACCATGTTATGTTAATTATCAAGTTATTACCTATGTGTTGTTTATGATCTTGCATGCTCTCCGTTATTAGTAGAGGCTCCGGCCAAGTTCTTGCTCTTAACTCCAAGAGGGAGTATTTATGCTCGATAGTGGGTTCATGCTCGCATTGATACCAGGACGGTGACAGAAAGTTCTAAGGTTGTGTTGTCGTTGTTGCCACTAGGGATAAAACATTGATGCTATGTCTAAGGATGTAGTTGTTGATTACATTACGCACCATACTTAATGCAATTGTCCGTTGCTTTGCAACTTAATACTGGAAGGGGTTCGGATGATAACCTCGAAGGTGGACTTTTTAGGCATAGATGCGGTTGGATGGCGGTCTATGTACTTTGTCGTAATGCCCAATTAAATCTCACTTGTACTTATCATGACATGTATGTGCATTGTTATGCCCTCTCTATTTGTCAATTGCCCGACTGTAATTTGTTCACCCAACATGCTTTTATCTTATGGGAGAGACACCTCTAGTGAGCTGTGGACCCCGGTCCATTCTTTAATACTTGAAATACAAATCTGCTGCAATACTTGTTTTTACTATTTTCTCTGCAAACAATCATCTTCCACACAATACGGTTAATCCTTTGTTACGGCAAGCCGGTGAGATTGACAACCTCATCTGTTTCGTTGGGGCAAAGTACTTTGGTTGTGTTGTGCAGGTTCCACGTTGGCGCCGGAATCCCTGGTGTTGCGCCGCACTACATCCCGCCGCCATCAACCTTCAACGTGCTTCTTGGCTCCTCCTGGTTCGATAAACCTTGGTTTCTTTCTGAGGGAAAACTTGCTGCTGTGCGCATCATACCTTCCTCTTGGGGTTCCCAACGAACGTGTGAATTATACGCCATCAACGGCTCCACAGCCGTCACATTCCTCAAGGAGATAATCGTGAGATACGGCTACCCCCACAGCATCATCACCGACAACGGCAGCAACTTCGCCGAAGGCATTTTCAAACGCTATTGTGGGGAGATGGGGATCCGAATGGACCTATCATCCGTGGCGCATCCGGAGTCAAACGGCCAAGTGGAGAAAGCAAACGGCTTGATCCTTGCCGGCATCCGGCCCCGGCTGGTGGAGCCGCTTGAGCGCTCAGCCGGCTGCTGGATTGAAGAGCTGCCCAACGTGCTATGGAGCCTGCGCACGACGCCAAACCGCTCAGTCGGCTTCACACCCTTCTTCCTCGTATACGGGGCCGAAGCCGTCCTGCCGACTGATATCGAGCAGGACGCGCCAAGGATCAAGCTCTACACAGAAGCTGAAGCCAAAGAAGCTCGTGAAGATGGAGTCGACCTGGTTGAAGAAGTCCGGCTGATGGCCGAGTCCAGGTCTACCGTATACCAGCAAAGCCTCCGACGCTATCACAGCCGGAAGGTCCAGTCCTTAGCATTCCGAGAAGGAGACCTAGTGCTCCGGCTGATCCAACGGACAGCCGGACAGCATAAACCTGTCATCCCCATGGGAGGGTCCCTTCATCGTGAGCAAGGCGGTAGGCAATGATTCCTACTATCTCATAGATGCCCAAGAGGCTAAGAAAAACAAGGCAAACAAAACTGACGAGGAGACTAAACGTCCCTGGAATGTCAGGTTGCTTCGACCATTTTATACTTGAGAGCAGGAATGTATGTATTCCTTGTACCCCTTTTGTAAGCTATGAAAAAGCAAGCGCCAAGAGCGCCGATTTCGACAAGTTTTTCGCGTACTCTATTGTTTTCGCCAATTGGCTAACACCCTCTCACGCGGCCGGCTTAGTAATGTGATCCGGTTTCCGACAGCCGGCTTCCGACCAGCTACAGACCGCAACCCGGCTGTCCGGCTAGCGGGAGTAAGTGCCTAGGGAGCCGGCACGCGAAAGACGACTAAGGGAAAGAGTGAAAGCGAATTGTTTCTTGCACAACTCTTCATAAAAGTGTCGGATCGCCGAACTCGACTCGTTCGACTGAAATACTATCGGCCTCACCCAGCGGCACGCTCTTGATCCGGCGACGGACCGCAAGTCGGACGTACGACCGGCAAGAGCACAGCCAAAGAGTGGGGCGGATGGGAAAAAGCGAACAAGTTGGAAGAAAGCAAGCCGGCACACAAATGGTTAAACAAACACATTAAAGTGTGCCCTAATAAAAGGATAATAATATGGTCTTACATATGCACCCGGCATCCCGGGGATTTAACGAATTGTCTCGCAAAAGCATAAAGATAACAGGTGAAAGCTAAACACCGGCTGGATCAGGACCAGCCGGTGGAGCATCAGCGTAGCCGGCTGCCGGGTCATCCTCAGGCACATCTTCCGCCTCCTCATCCTCCGCCTCTTCCTCATCGTCGTCGGATGGTGGATTCGGTTCCGCGATGAAGATGGCCTTGTCGACGAAGTCGGCAATGGCGCAGGCACGGGCGAGCCGGGCGGTTTTGTTCTCCGGCCGGGAGCTTGTCCTCCACGTCGGCGCGCCGGTACTCCAACTGGTCGAGGCTAACCTCGTTATACCAGGAGAGCACAAACGACAGCGCCATATCAGCTCCGGCACGCGCGGCCGACTCCTTCCAGTCGAGGAAGCGGTCGGGAGCCCTCTCTAGCCAGGCGATGAGGTTGGAGAGGTCTTGCGGCAGCGTCTCCGTCGGCCACAGCAGCCGGATCAGCTCTTCCGCCGCCGTCCGCAGCTCCCAGCCAAGCTTGGTGATTGGCTCCACACGGGCGGCCATGGACGCCAGATAGTCCTCCATGGTGAAGCAGGCGGAGCTTTGCTCCCCAGTAGCCTGCCGGCGCTCCTCCCGCGCCCTGCCAACAGCCGCTAACGCCGCCTCCTGCGCCTCAGGAAAGGCCGCTGCAAAGAAGAAACACATCAGAAATCCGTTGAAGCCGGAAATAGTCGAAAAGTACAAACTTTCGAAGTCCTAAAGTAAGACTGGCGGCAGCCGGCAAGAACCGACTGCCCCCAGCCTGAAGATGGAGATTCCGAAGTCCTAAAGTAAGACTGGCGGCAGCCAGCAAGAACCGACTGCCCCTGACCGAAGATGGAGATTCCGAAGTCCTAAAGTAATGCGGCGGCAGCCGGCAAGAACCGACCGCCCTCGGCTCGAAGATGGAGATCCCGAAGCTCTAAAAAGTAAGGCGGCGGCAGCCGGCAAGAACCGACTGCCCCCGGCCTGAAGATGGAGATTTCGAAGTAAAAGGAAAAAGCACGGCGGCAGCCAGCAAGAACCGATCGCCCCCGACTGAAGATGGAGATATCGGAAAAATCAAAGTTTCGCCGCCGGCTGCCAACCTAAGCCGGCAGCCGACGACCGAAAGCCGGCAAAGGGAAAGGCATAAGATAAAAGACTCACCCGCCAAGCCGCGGTCGAGCGCGCTAATTTCCTCCACCCACCGCTTGGCGGTGGCCGACAGCTCCTCAGATTTGGAGGTCACCTCTTCACGGAGCGCAAGCCGCTGCTTCTCCACCTCCTCCAGCCGCTTGCTCAGGCTCTCCAGTTTCTCCTCAGCCTTCTTGAGAGCGGCAAGTTCCTTGAGGTGGTTAGCCTCAAGAAGGCGCAGCCGCTTCAGCTCCCCATCAGCCACCTTCAGCTTGGCGGCAGCAGCCCGGCCCGTTTCCTCGCTCAAGGCGCATTGGGCACGGGCGGCTCGGAGATCCGACTCCAGCTGCGGGACCCGGGCGGCCTCAGCTGCAAGCCGGCAAAAACAAGCCATCAGCAAAAAAGAAACCTAACCGAAAAAGAGCAAGTCAAAAGAAAGAAAACCTTACCCTTGGCATCCTTCAGCTCACGGGCCAGGCCGGCCATCTCGATCTTGGCCTTGTGGTAGCTGGTCACGACCTGATTGTACAAGACGGTGCGCCGCTCCGTGACCGCCTGAGAGAAGCAAAAGTCAAATATCTAGGCAAAGCCCGGGCCAGCTCGAAGCAGCCGGCCCATGCCTCGGAGGGCTACCAGGATAACAACAACTGTAAAAAGCCAAGACAAAACACTCACCTTGTCGGCCTCCTCCAACTTCGCCAGGTTGGTTAGGGTTTCGGTGGCCCTGGCCCTGAGGTTGTCGCCGAAGCCGGAGAAGAACATCTTCATGGGCGCCACGCCTGGCTGCCCCTCCCGGCTGGTCACCTCCCAGGCGTCCGCCTGGTGCCACGCCTTCTCCATCGTGCCAGCTGAGCCCAGGCTGGAGTCGGAGGCGGATGCCACGTTCAGCAGCCTGGCACCCTTGGCCACGTGGAGGCCCGTAGTCGGCTCGGACGGCCCCTCCATCCTTACTAGTGCCCGGGAGCCGGCGTCCTTTGCGCGAGCTGGCTCGTCCCTGGCTGGCTCCTCCCTCGTCGGCTCCGAAGATGGAGGCGGCGCGGTCGAAGCAGTCGGCCCGGTGGGAGCCGTCGTCTCTGGCGCCTGAGGTGCTCCCTCCGGGCTGTCCTCCAGCACCACAACGTTGGGCGCGGGCCCGCCGACTCCGGTCGCAGGTGGCGCAGCCCCGCCAGCTCCGGCTCCGGTCGTAGGCGGCATACCCCTGCCAACGCCTGCCGCCTGCTCCACAAACGGGGCGCGGCGCGGGAACATGTCGTCCAGGGTCGGCCGGCGCACCGACTCACCCTGGGCGCCGCCGCCAGGCGCCGCAGAAGGTGCAGCTGAAGAAGATGCCCCCGCGGAAGGCGGCGTAGCCGCAGGCGGCACGATAACAGCAGGCGGCGTGCGCGCGCGCGTCGAGGGCTGCGGAGTTGGCTCCCTCCTCTGCCGCTGAAGCGGCGACGTGATGGGAGGAGCCTGCCGAGAGTCGCCGCCCTGGGTAAACTTTATCGGAGCCCTAGTTGAACAAGCAAGAAAAGATAAATACAAAAAGGAAGGAAAGAAAAGGAATCAAACAACAGGGAAAAAAGAACTTACCCGGCTTGCTCCGGAACCTTGTTGTGCGCCTGTCGGCGCTGCTTCTTGGCCTTGGCCTCCAACGCGACCGTGGACCCGCCGATGGCCCGCTTCTTCCCCTTGGGTGCAGAAGTCGCCGAGGCGCCAGGCGGCCTCGTGCGCAGAGGCACCGCAGGGATTGGCCCCGTGCCGGACTCCGCCGGCTCCGCCTGCTCCTGCTCCTGCTCATGTTCCGGCGAGGGCGGCGGGTTGTGCTCCCCCTGGCCGCCTTGGTCCGGCACCTCCGGCAGATCGTCGTCGCCGGCTTGGTCGCCGGCTGGGTCATCCGGATCGACATGATCCGGCGTCCAGACCTTCTGCGCCAGGTCGCCATCGTCAATACCTTGGCGGGTGAAAAGCTGAAAGCAAAACAAGATAAATATCAAGTCGACCACGCAGCCGCAAGCCGGAAGTCGGCCAAAACATCAAACTTACCAATTCAGGCGGCGACTCCCGGTCGTAGGGCGGCAGCCCCCAATCCCAGTTCTCCGGCATGTTGGCCTTGGTGATGTTGTTCACCCGGCGAGCAACCTGGGACTTGGTGAGCTCCACCTTCGACGTCCGGGTTGGGTCAAGCCGGCCGGACATATGCCCGATCTTGTGGACACGCCTCTGGAGCGGCAGCACCCGGCGCATGACGTAAGTACAGAGGAGATCCTCGGCGCTCAGCCGGCCTCCCGTGACACACTCCCCCAAGAAATCCCACAGAAGGTTCACCTCCGCGTCCGGGTCCGCTGACCTGGGGTTGTGGCCCCAGTTGAGCCGGCCGACTGGCGGAGCCGGGTTGTATTCCGGCAGGTTGAGCCGGTCGAAGACTGGGTTGTCGTTCCGCACATAGAAGAATGACATCTGCCAGTTCTTCACAGAATCCACAGTCGGGATCCGTGGGAAAGACGTAACCGTGCGAGGATATATGGAGGCGGCGCCGCAGGTCCTCAGACGGCCTTCAGTCGTCTGCGCCTTGATGTAGAAGAGCCGGCTCCAGAACTCCACATCCGGCCACAAGCCGGCGTAGCCTTCCATGAAAGCCACGTAGCAGCTGAGGAGGATGAAGGCGTTGGCCGGCAGGTGGTGCGGCTGCAGGCCGAAGAAGACGAGGAACCGGCGGAAGAAGTTTGAAGCCGGCAGGCCCAACCCACGGTCGAGGTGCGCTCCGAAGACCACACGTTCACCGGGTTTCGGCCTGGGCTCCATCTCGGTGCCAGGCGCCCTCGTAGTCACCCCCGCCGAAATGCGGCGGAGGCGCACGAGCCGCTCGATGTCGTCCTCCCGCATGTAGGAGCCCCTCCAAGAGCCGCTCGGTTGAGCCATCGAGGAGGAGGAGGAAGAAGAAGACCACGAGAGGCGAAACGGCGAAGAAGAACCGCTCCTCGCCGGAGGAGAGCACGGTGGAGAGGAGCGTGCCGTCGACACGCGCGGCCCCGTGGCGCCGAATTGGCGGAGTGGCGGCGGCAGCTCGGCGGAGGAACGTCGGGGCGACCGCCCGCCGGAGTTCGCCAGGGAAACGGTGGAGTAGCCGCGCCGGACCGGTGAAAAGCTCGAACGGGAGAAAGAGCGGAGTGGGAGCGCGAGGAAGAAGAAGGACGCCTCGATACCGCTCCGGTGGCATTTATAGCCGCCTGACGCGCCAGTTGCGCGGCCACGTGGCGATCGTGGGCCACGATGGGGATTCATTGCGGCCTTAACTACCCCCACGACGGCAGCGGTTACTAGAAACGGACGCGCCACTTCCCCCACGACCGCACCGGATCCGGAGGAAACACCGATTGGACCATACGTAACGGCAACAGGAGCCAGCCATCAGACCGGTCAAGTCGGGCGCAGGGCCCGAGGCGGCGGAGACACCGGCGCGCCCAAGCCGGAGCCGGACGTCAAAGTCCATCCGGCCCCAAATTCTCTCAGCAAGGCGGAGACATCGTCAATACTTGTAAAAAAGCAAAAGCTGCAGAAGCAAAAATGGCGTCCGGCTAGAAGCAGCCGGACGGGGAAAGCCGGATGAGGGCGCAGCCGGCTGAATGGAAATTCTCAGTCGTCCCCTCCAAGGGCCGCCCAACGCATTCAAAAGATCTAAGAGTCAGGGAAACCTGCCTAGGTCCCTCTTAACGCAGGACCTTGCCAGCTTCGGGGGCTAATGTCGGGGGGAAGACCCCGGGTAGGGCAATGGACGCGGAGTAGCCGGCTAGAGGTTGGCCGGCTCGCGGCAAAGGCCGGCTGAGGAGCAGCCGGCTGGAGCCGTGGCCGGCTGCTTCGGAAGCCGGCTGGCTCTAAGTCCTAGTCGGCCTGGCTACGGCCGTCTGCGTTGTGGCTGGGCCGGCTTCTACAAGCCATATCCGACTGGGGTCTATACCTCGGACCGACTCGAGGCTGGCGAGTCTTGCATGAGTAGGAACTGGGTAGGTGGTCCGGGTTCAAAGGTCCACGCTGAACTCACTTTCCGTAAAGCGCGGGGCACTGTAGAGCAGCAGTGCCACGCGGCGGACAGGCCATCATCGCCTACGACGATCCGTACCGGCTACAGGACATGATGGCGATGGGGACATCTCCTCGCCATGCCGCTGACTCCCTCTGGCGGACGGGACAGGCCACTACGCCTCAACGGCTCCCTGACGTCAACGCCTCGGGAAGGAGCGGAAGCCGGAGCCGGCCAAGCCGGCCACTAGACTATAGGGACTTCCTTGTAAAGTGCCAGCGCCTATATAAGCTGCACTACCCCCTCGTGCGGGGGACGATCGATCATTCTTACTTCACTCTAGACTTAGCGCTACTCGAGGAGAGAGACCTTCGTCTACCTTAGCCTCCCCGAGCAGCCGGACACAGCTCTAGGAGCACCATTGTATTGTGTGACTACTATATACACTCATAGCAGGAGTAGAGGTGTTACCTCCATCGGAGGGCCTCGAACCTGGGTACGTCGACCGTGTCACTCGTGCCCATACCCGCTTCCGGATACCACCGTGAGACCATCTAGGAACCACCTTCGATTAGCCACCCTATGGCATATGCCGTGACGATACCACGACATCGGGTGCGCGCCAGCGCTCCCGATGGGAGTAGCCCCCGAGTCTAGGTACGGATGCTTGCAATCCGTGCGTAGACTCAAGTTATACCACTCGAACATTTTGCTCTGCCGAAGTTTTTCTTCAAGTCTTCTTAGGTCATCCGATACATTTTCCTTATGCAAGGGACAATGAGTAACGCGCCCAACTTTTGCTGGTTAACTGCCGATGGCAAAACAACGTTACCCTACACAGAATCAAGTCCCCGGGCATGATCCTCGAGTGCAAAAAAGTTCTATCGGGTGCGCGTCCCTCGCTCCCGATGGGAGTAGCCCCCGAGTCTGGGCACGGGTGCTTGCAACCGAGTACAGACTTGAGTCAAGCAATTATCTCTTCCTTCAAGGCTTTTTTCTTCGAGTCTCCACTCTATCGGGTGCGCGTCCAGCGCTCCCGATGGGAGTAGCCCCCGAGTCTAAGTGCAGATGCTTTGCAATCTGTGCATAGACTCAAGTTCACCATCCGATACCTTTTTATTCCTTCGAATGCTTTGAACGTTCCTCATGACGTCATCGATGACGTTTCACTGAAATCTTGATTTTGACTGACAGGACGCGACCCGCTGGGCCTATTCTTTCTCTGCCTAGCCCTGTTTTAAGCAATATCCGCCCTTTTCGCACAGTTACCAAGGCGTCTCCTCGATTTCCGCAATCTTTAACGAAAAAGATCCATTTAACGTACTGGCAGCAACGACACGTGCCCACACAGCTCTCAAGTTCTCCTTCCCTTAAAATCTCCAAAGGACGAAAATCTCTAGCCTTCTCGCCGTTCTTCTTCTTCCTTCCTTTGCTACTACTGCGCCGCCACCACTGCTTTTCCGATCTTCCCCAGATCTCGCAATGGTGAAGAAGAAGAACCTTACCGCCGCCGCCAGTTCTACTAGCGGAGGCACCGCCGCCAAATCCTCCTCGAATCTTCCGAAGGGGAGTGCTCCGGACGCTCCTCCCCCAGCTCCGGCGCCGCCAGCGCCGCCAGGCTCAACAGCTAAACCCGGGGATTGGATAACATCAACCATCACCAAGCGCGACGAGAAGAGATCCCGAAGCCTCGGGATTAATCTCCTCCGATGAGGGGAATGTGATTTTTCCAGGTGCGATTTCTCGGCCCAATCCCC